>NW_026252138.1:0-178260 GCF_025399195.1 Umbelopsis ramanniana AG
GCTTCGCTCGCGCGCAGAATACTTTAGTATATGTTATTGCGACGCGTTACTCGCTGACGCTCGTAACCCTTTCGCAATAAAAGATTCCTTAAAGTTCTACACATTTTCGTCGATTGATGCATTTTGTGGGATAAACCACCCCTACATGAGGTACGTACATGCTCATTTCGGTCAAGATTCCGCCCTCTTTATTTACACAGGGCATACTCTATGATCAAATAACTACAGGAGTGGCCATATCCTGAATCTCCGTGAAGGGAGGGTTAGATTTACTGCTATTCACATAAATCCAGGAGAGCACGAATCCCTGCTTTCCCTAAATGATGGCCGACATAGTCAACTCCTGCATTTCTGCCAGAAATATATAAGTAGTCTTTAACAACTACTATTCTGAAAAGACGAACCCAAACTCTTCTTCAAATGTAATTATTAGGAATACGCAAAATGATATACAATGTACATCAACAACAAGACTGACATAACGCTCTAACTTTGTTCATTTGTAGAAGACTCTTGTCAATGAAGTCTCTGCTTATCATACTGTTTCTCGTCGTTGCTACCTTTGCCTGGGACGTCGATAAATCAAGTCCAGACTGCACCGGAATAGTGGTTCCAGGCGTCCTTAACACCAAAACTGGAGTATATGTGGGAAATCAAAATTCGGCGTGCATCGCCAAGCACTGTAAATGCCGCGTAATTGCGTCTGGATCAACTTTTCCTCCCAAGCTGCAAACATTACATTGCACAGACCAGGCCGGTTGCCAATATGACAACGTTCATCCAATGCGCAGATTAGCCTCCCCGGGTTGTCAAGCTGCCGTACTGAAAGATAGTGATTGTCTGTAATGTATAGTAGCCAATTTGCCTTTTACATCACTATAATCCGATATTCTATCGCTATCTGTTCTCCCAGATACAATTACCCTTATAAATGCTTAGAGTTGAACGAATTTTTCTTCCAGTTGGCATCCCGTGTCCGAGCATTTCAGTGATACCTGCCAAATCTTTGATATTCGTTCACCTGATCGTCCTGTTGTCGTAATACTAATATCGTAGACTTCTACTCTGGGTTGCCCAGACTGTGAGATAGTTTCAGCTGCAGAAGTAATCTGAGTTACGTGTGCTTGTTTTTACTTCCATCTTAGAGGCGGCTGTTAGTCACTACAATGTAGTCATTTGCTCTTCCCATTGCGATGCACGTTTGCTTAAGAATTGAGTGCATTTCGTTTGTCATTCGGCTCAAGTCAACTGCATGGATTCGTTCGTTGCGCTCTTTCGTTTTTTCTACAGTTCCATCACACAGATCAATTGAGTCTTCGACGCTAGCATAAACTGCAGTATCTCTTTGTAGTCGCCATCAAGCAGCTCACCATAGCCTACTTGCCTTTGTAAAGTTGCCTTTAATGGAAATATACGTATTTATGTCATAAAAACAAATGGCATGCATCTTGCTGTACCTTTACACCAAACGCTCAAATCGGCTATTCATGGCGACAGCCGTATACTGGAGAGCGCGTAGATGTCGCAGGGCGAGTTTGAGTCTATGTAACTTAGGCATTCACTCGAGAAAATGAACATTAATGCTCGCCACTAAGGTCGATATTATCATCCATAACCGAAATTCAATTTACCTGGTCCTGGCGTTCAAATGAGCTATCACTGAGAAGGACAAATCAATTGGTTGAGTTGATGCCGCATAGGAGTTGTCGCGTTTAAATCGTTTGTATCTGGCGATGACGATTATGAAATAGTGAGAGAATATGACACAAGAAAATAAAATGGTATAAAAATGGACTCAAGTTGGAAATGAACGGAATGGAGTTGGGGAAGGGTGGAATGTAGAACGACATTCATGGCATTCTCGATGAACTTGAGGTTCTGATTAATATTTTAAAGCCCGCTGATGTCAAAATTTCGTTTGGCCGCCTGTCTATTCTGTAAATTTGAATTACTCCAGCTTTTAAGGCTCATTTCTGTCGTTTTTACATATAAACACAGTCTTCTAATGCGTGGGTTTAAAAACGAAGCTCTGTAAATTTCACTACGCTTTCAAGTAAGCAAGAGCTGTCCTGATAGCTATCATCTTTAGTCCAACAAGCAAAAGATAGAGACATTATAAAACTGAACCAACACCAGCCTAACTATGTTATATTGTCAACCCTTGAACTACTTGAATTTTTTGATGAAGAACTTCTCTAGGAAAGTCGTTGCAGTCCATCGGGCTTCCGAACATGAGCGTAGACATCTCTTTTCCTGCGCCTCTTCTCAGGCTTCAGATCACTACAGTACATATCGATCAGGATTATATAGCTTTCAAATCATTATTAGAAGTAGCGAATGAACGGGAAATAATTATAGCATCTCTAGGCACATGTTCTTTCAATCCTTTGGGACTGAACTAAGAAGTATAGTAAGACGCTCCCGGTCAGACTTTCTCATAGGAGTGGTCAATGATATTGTATTATTATGCTAGGATATTTTTCTGAGACGTCATTACTAATAAATATATGTACAGACTTACCAATCTTTTAATTTTGCTTTACTTGACGCTACAATGATGGTTAACATCCTTTTTAAATCATTGATCAATTTCGTACTTACAGTGATAGAATAACGTCTCATCTATGTACAAGATGATCCTTAAAATATACCGAGGTGTGAAACGGTTTAATTTTCTGCTATTTCTTTTTTGATATTAAAAAAAAAATAGTATGCAAAAGCTACGGGCGGTAAAGTAGGCTCTTTGGCAGAAAAATTGCAACTCGCAAAGTGATTAAGGGAGTTCTTGACTTCATAAAGCATTTCAGAAAAAGTCACTAGAGCACATCACTCGCCAGATAAAATGAGAATTATATTCGTAAACTTTGAAGAGTAAGTAATGACAAAAGAGTTATAATAGGGATCAAAGTTTGAATTGATGGTTCGAATGAGATGACCTTTAGGTACTCCTTGGTCATTTGACGGTCTCACATTACTTAGTCTAGAGCGTAGATGTTTTTGCTCGACGTCAAAAGTCGATGGATGAAGCAGGTCTGATTGCTAGAGAGTCCCTTGCTGAACGAAGTTTCTTCATTTTCTTTAAGAAGCAAGTTATATCCTTTTCGAATTTCTTTAACTTGTCGCCTTCAAACTGTATCCTGTTCTTTCGCTATTGTTTGGCTTTCCGTCCAAGTACTAACCGTATAATCTTTCTTGAGGTCAAATGCACGCGGCAGGCCGTTTTTTTACTACTTTCATTTCAAAATCAATTACAGTAATAACATCGAAGTTTCATTATTTTTTTCCATTTCTATTAAGTGTAACCAACACTGAAGCCTGAGGAACAAACCCCACAGTCACCCTAAAGTTTTCATATCTATCCACCTCAACTAAAGGCTGCATGGGATAATTAATACAAAATAACTGAGCAAAATAATATGGACATGTTGTGAGCATGAGATATTACCAGCTTTGACGGCGCTTTGTCGCTTTTAACATTATATCTAAATCAAGTTCCAGGCACTCATGCAACGGATGTTGCCGCTTTGAGCTTGAGTTTGTTGATCCTATTCAAAGCACTTGATTCAAAAGAATTAGGAGTAGAGGTAATGTAACCAGTGATTGGCTTGATGTTGAGGATAATCGAATATGGTGTCAGTTTACCTTGGTGTCTATGCATCCTGGTGGCATAGGCCATATAGGCCGTGGTATTGTCGTTGGTTTGACATCAGAAGAGGAAGACAGAGCAATAAATACGATATCTATCTACATTATTTGAGATTTATTGGAATAAGTTGTAGGCGCATCCTTGAATTTTTAATAGCTTTACATCAATTTCCTTGAAGGACAGGGCGAAAAGGAAAATGCGGCGGTATATCGAGAGATCAAGCAAAAAATCGGAAATTCAATCTGGGAGATTAAGTTCAAGTTCTCACAGTTGCTGAAATTAACAAACGCTGAACGTAAAGAGAGATTGCGTGCAGATTATTGATAAAACAATTGATGCATCTTATATGTTATTATATGTTTTATTTTTTGTATTACTGATTTCGAGCATGGTGTGGTATTCAGCGCGATAAAATGAATGGAATCAGTGTTGACTTTAATTTGGCTGATCGAAATTGAAGCACCACAGTCAGCAAGTATAACGGAAGCAGTCTGCTTAAATGTTTCCAAGATTTTGTCTCCCCACAGCCGGTGACTAATTATCCCATTTTGTTATAGTCAAAATTCTACGTTAGCATATAAAAACTCTTGGCTTTTTTCCTGCTTCAATACTTTTCGATGAGTTCGACAATCACGGCAAGCTTTGCTGGTTTACCTGGCCCCTCAGCTCGAGTAAATTACGATGAAAATACCAAGGTTGAACAACTCTCTCTCCTGGTGGCGGAGAGTCTTGGAATTGTCTCTGAAAACCCTTTTATACTTGAAGACAAGGATGGAAATCCTATAGATCACATTAGGCAACTTAACAGCTTGTCCCACGTATACTTGGTGGTAGACAAGGAAATTATTCTTATCAACCCGGACACTTCTGCTCAAATCGTCAAGAGGAGAACTCTGTACTTGCGGCCATTCATTTTGTATACCTTCATGTCAGGAGCAACTGAACTGTTACTACTGAGCATCTCAATCATCTTTTTCTCAGGCTTATATGACATTCACATCAAGTTCATATGGACCATGGTGTTTTGCACTATAGGCATGGGGTCGACGATGGGTTCTTTGACAAACTATTTCATCACTGATCGATATACCGGATCCAAGGCCGTTTGGATGAGTGCAGTCCTTAGTTCTGTTGTACTGAGCGCCTGTAACGGACTTTGTTACGTGCTTGCAACTCATTTCGACTACTTTGGAGCTGTGTCTCACCCTTGGTACTTCCATTTGAGATACCCACTTATCTTTCTTGCTGGTTACGAGAATGGAAAGCTGCTGTATACAGAGGCTGGGTTCAAAAAGCTCACACGTCTAGGCATTTGAGGCTCAAGGTTTATTCAAATTAGTTCATCTTTGGTTTAACAATAAAAAATGAGAATGAGTTGAGGTGTCATGACATCTATTTAAATGCCTTCTTATGCTTGCTTTGCCATGTTTCAGAGGTACACTGCCCGGGCTGCTGTGTTGGTATTATTTAAAAAAGGAAATCCAGTCCGATCTACGCCTTGACAGTTTCTTGAAAGGCTATAACCTTGCCAAGGTTATGCGTTGTTTTGCTTTTCTTCTTGTTCAGTAACTTTGGTGGAATATTTCCAAACCTTTTCTCGCGCTTCTTTTGTTTGAAACTTGGTAGGTTTGATCGGATCGCCCGTGGAATTCAGTAGCCCCCATCCGCCAGTTTTGTTGGATCCCGTCAATCCTGATAAAAGATGATCGGCTACATCGTCTGGATTCTTGCTTAAAAGTAGAAGAGGTTTGGATGCAATGCGCAAATACCAAGGAAGAGTAGACACAAGGTTGGTGTTTACAATGCCGGGATGTGCATGGTAGAAGGCGATATTTGGGTTTCTTTCACTCAGTTCCTGTAATATCAATCATTGGCAAGGACGCCGTTAAAATATGATGCTATATAACCAGGTACATTGAAAGAAATAAAAATACAATACCTCCACCATTAAATCGTTGCAATTGGAACCATGCGAGGCAGCCGATGCAAGACTAAAGTTTTTAGTCAAGCCAATGTCATTTAAATCCAAGGTTCGTCCTTCACCAGCAGCAAAAACTGAGAGGACGTTGACACGTTGTCCCTGGTTCGCTGCTGAAGTTAACATAGGCATCATCCGGTTTATCAAATTGAAACGGCCAAAGAAGTTGACAGCCAACTTCTCATCAATTCCATCCTCAGTCTCTGTTCTAGGTTTCATTGAAAGGAAGCCGGAGCTGATAATGAGAAGATTGAATGATTGATGATTCTCAGCCAGCTTATTAGCTAGAAGTCGAGTATCTTTCATCTTCGTCATGTCGCACTTTTCGAAAGAGTAAGATCCTTCCTTGTTGATGGCTTTCAAAGCGTCCACTGTCTCTTGTCCACGCACCTCGTCTCGCCCTGATACAACAATAAGCGGCTTCTTGGTATATTGAGCGATCTTAAACGCTATACTTTGGCCGATTCCTGAGGTTCCTCCGACAATAAGAGCCGAAGCAGATTGAAGTTTAAAGAAATCAGCGTTTAAACCTCTTGCAGTCGCCAAGTTCACCATATGAATTTTTTTTTTGGTTGTGAATGGGTATGAAGTCTCTAATTGCCTTTCAATTAGCGACAATTTTATATTTTTTGGCGGACATTGGACGCGTCATCTGCCGCGTATACTCAATGTTTCGGAGAAACAGATTCGCCAAAGAAAAAAAAATTCCACAGTAAGCACTTAAGCACTGAACCAAATAATAAAGATCAAGTTTGGATAATACATCTGATATTTTAAAAGCTTGTTTACAATATTATTTACAAACGCTTCCTCTCATCTTCCATATCAGCAAGAATCCGTTTGAAAAGTTTCTTGGATGGTTTCTTGTGATGTTCTTCTCGAAGCTGTGAGTATCCATCTCGAGTGACTGGCCTCATACTTCCAGAGCTAAGCATATCTAGAGCCCATGGGAATAAATATTTTTCACAGCAAGTACATAAAATGAAGTTGGTAAGCGCTACCAGAACAAGGACGCATCGAAATTCGAAGGGCATATTTTCCAGTTCCAACATTTCGTTCAAAAATCGTGGCGGATACAAGGTTGTTACCACTGTGAGCAGCGTGAGCACAATGAGTGTTATGATAAGTCGAACTGTAAATAAAGAATGATTAGGGAACATAGTCCTATAGCACTATTGCAGTATACAGAATTAAATTCTTACCATTTGACCATACCGGCTGGCGATAAGGCGGGCCCACACTGAACACCACAGCAACCAAAATATATTGATAGCATGACAGCAAAAAGAGTACAGTGTTTTCAAAACACTCAATATTTTCGCCATCTGGATCGTAATCAGGGGGAGAATACCATTCTTGGGTTCGTATGTAAAAGTACATGGCAAACTGGAAGGACGAATTAATGATAATATGACCGATCAATGATACCAGTACTTTCTTGGACATGAGACTGGCAGTTGGTCGCTTCCTGTACAAGTATGGCCAAGCGCTAGTGTACCCCACTATAACATAGTAGTAATGTCAGATTTAGATAATAAAGGCCCAAGTTATTAGATATGGGTTACTTACTGTATACCGCTATCGGGAGAATAAGGAAGAGATCAATGTATAAAAATTGAAAATCACCAAGGTTGCTATCAAAAGCATATAGCAGCGTCACCGTGGTGAACTGGATGATACTGTACAATGCCATATACTTGAAGCAGCTAAAGCTAGTAACAAGAGCAGCCCGTCCTTCCCTATAGTTGAAAATGATTTTGTTATTACAGGCAATGATGCATTTACACAACGAAATGACCAATGACTTACTTGATAACATCAATTACACATCCAATGTCCATTGTATTACTGGTGAAAGGAGCAGCAACAGACGCTTCTGCTTCAGATAACGATATGCCAATATCTCCTGCCTTCAGTGCACCACAGTCATTTGCACCATCGCCACAGAAGCCGACACAATAATCTAGTTGCTGGAGTTTTTCTACAAGCTCCTGCTTCTCATCGGGTGACATCCTAGCAAAGATCTGACCAGTAACAAGCATTCTGGACAGAATTTCAGGAGGAGCGTAGTCGACCATCCACCGGAAGGCTTCACCGGTCACAGCGAGATAGTAAAGACCATTTGAATTAGCAAAGGGTCCGTCTCCATGACTTGCAGTCTGCGCTGATGTTTCTGGCAAAAGGGTGTGGTTGTGGAGAGTATAGCCTTCTTGCAACACACTCTCCCATTTTATGATGGAATTTGGATCAGACGATGACCCTTGAATGAACCTTGGGATGTATATTTCGGCATTTTGATCCACTAAGCTGCATTCACGAGATACGCTTACGGCCGTAAGAACGTTGTCACCTGAGAAAAACAAACCATAAATACCATACTTCGTAGAATGCTGAAGCAACAACCAATATACATACCAGTGCACATAATTTGTCTAATGTTGGCTCGTCTAAGGGTATCGATAGCCGGGGTTGTGCCTGGTTTCAATTTGTTCTCAAAAATAATGAACCCAATAAAGGTCAGTCCGATTTCCACCTCTTGTCTGTTGTATGCAACGTCAGTAAGTGTTTTTGATTTTCGTTATACTTGGTATGCTTACCTCTTCAACTTGTGAAGTTTGTGCCATTTGACGTTGGTCAAAGTCTTTGATGCACAGGCTATAACACGGTATCCACGATGGGTGTACCAGTAGAGACGTTCATTGTAATCCTGTGGGACTGGCATGTACAGTGGTTAGCAACTACACCAGCAGAAAAACCGATAAACTAATTTTTGCACTTACTTGTCTCAGGAAGACAAACTTCGCTCATAACTTCTGGAGCACCTTTGACGAACACTTCCATATGAGGTTTAGATAAGTCTCTGACAATAACGCTCATCCTTCTAAGAGACGAAACAAATTCGAAGGAGTGGATGATGCCTAGTTCTACCAATCCATTATTCATCTATATGCAAAAGCTTTAATATACATTTTTGCACACAGTCATCGTATGTTTTCTGAAATTTACCTCGGCTGCTTCAAAAGAAATGTTGAATTTTTTGGCGCCTTTCGGCCGGACTACAGTTGGAACAATTCCTTTCGACATTTTACTACCACCGTGTTCTGCGCTTTCGGAAACTGACTTCGCTCCAATGGACGTGGCGCCTCCGCTTTCTTCTAATTCCCAGTCTATGAAATCGAACATTTTGTGGTCTAGAGGATCGCCAACGAGCTCTTCGTTTACTAGTTTTAACGAGTGGCATGTAGCCATAGCATGGAAGATTCGACCTGACGTCGTAATAGTGTTTTGTTCGTCCGCTTCAATTTCAGGTGAACTTTTCATCTCGTCGGTGAACCGAAGGCTACCATTGTCGTTCTGTACTGCACGAACGCCATGAATATCCAATCCGTCCTCGGTTAAGGTACCGGTCTTGTCGAAGCACATGCAGTCCACCTTTCCGCCAATGTTGACACGAGGCGGAGAGATACAAAATATGCCAGAGTCTCTGAGCCGCGAGATAGCAAAACTGGTACCAATTTGCATAGTTGCAGGCAGAGCTGGTGGTACGACAATGGTGATCAAATCCAAAGCTCTCAAAATCATGGTTGTTCTATCAACACCTAGACGTATGAAGTTGATAGATGATGCCAGGAACCCAAACATAGCGATTATAGCCAAAACGCCAATAAAGCGGAACGAATCACGATAAAATTGGAACTGGTTTGGCTTGGGGAACAGCATACTTCGTACTAGTGAGCCTTTAGAGGTATTGAAACCAGTCCTCAGAACCATAGCAGTGGCGCTTGTTACTCCTCCAACGGATGGTGTTGCTCGTACTCTTACAACCTTGGTGCCCATAAACATAAAGTGCTTTGAGCGTTCAGACGGAATGCTTGAGGAAGCCAGACTAAATGCTTTGAGTACAGTATCTGTGATAGGTACTTTGGATACCGGAATGGATTCACCAGTGAGCATGGACTCATTCATAATACAGTCTCCTGTGAGGAGAACTGCGTCACAGGGAAAGGTGTGTAAAGTCGTTATATCAATGACGTCTCCTACGGCCAGATCATGGGAAGAGGTACTTCGCCCTTTTCAAAAAAATTAGTCTGGTGCGATGCTCCAATCATATATACAGTCTCTCAACTTACAGTTGTTGTTACGCATGACTCTAACGTTACATTCGAACTTTGACATTTCCCTCATCCGTTTGATAGTCTGAAAAGTGCAAGAAGGTGTCAGAGAATGATGCGTTCAAGAAAGATGGATCTACAATGCTATGATCGATGATAGATTGACCCTTACCGTCTTTGTTTCCAGCAATGTACTAATAATGCTCACAGCACTGATAATGAAAATACAAAAAGCATAATAGTAATAGTCGTCCATGCACCAAAGTAGGATGCTGAAAATTTGGAAGACATAAAATGGATTCAATACCTGATAGTAGAGGCAAAATCAGTTGTGTGCATTTGTACAATGAATGATATGACTCGTAACAAACCTCATCCACCAACAGCTTCAAAGTAGGCTTTTCCTCGATATCAATTGAATTTGTTCCAAATACTTCCAACCGCTCCAAGTGCTTTTCTCTCGTGAGACCTGGCTTAAGCGCCTTGACTGTAATCCACGACTTGTCTTTCCAAAATCTAAATATCAACCTATTAGACTGGATTTTGACACTAATCTCATGCTCATGCAAACCTACCCAACGACATGAAACATCTCCAGGATGGGGTTGAAAGCTAAGCGGACGTATTGATAGTTCAAAGTAATCAAGTGGGGTAAATTTTGCTGAAGATCAATGTGGTGGAGCATGGTTCGACCTTGTTGGGCTCTATATGTCTCGATCTCTTGCTTGAGCTGTTCCTCCGCGAAAACCGAAGTCAAAGTGCCATTGTAATAGACATTGGTGGGCTTTACCATGGTTGTTGCTCCCCATTGATTCTAGAATGAAATCAATCTTGATTAAGGATATACCGCTATGGAAATGCAAAAAGTGACCAATCAGCGTACCTGTATGACAAACCACTCAGCCTTACCCATCGGAGACCGTATACCTATCCATTTTACCCATAGGTGAGGCATCCACCTACAAACCAGCCATACCATACCAAGACTGAGAACGCAAGATACTCGGTAAAGGTACAAACGAGCCATGTTGTATTTATAAGCCTCAATTATCAATTCCATGTCTTCCTCCGGTAGCAAAAGGCGTTGGTATCCCTCCAAGTGATCTACTTCATCACCCGCATGTGATAAATCTATCTGAGAATAGTTTTGCACCCCAGATGGCTTTGTGTTTGTATTTTTCGCGGCAGTTATCTGCCTTGCAATTTGCTCTTCATCGTCGTCGCTGGATAAACCACTTTGGCTGCTATCGTCATTGTCAATCTCACTGTCATCGTCCTCGTCTGAAGATTCTCCTTCACTATCATCTTCGCTCGCTTCTTCACCTGCAGCCGTACCGCGTCGTCTTCTCCTATGCAATCCCGATCGGAATCTGCTATGCGTGTGGGAGGTGTTTGAAGTCCTGTGTGATTGCAGTGCCTCGTCAAGATAAGGAACCTTTGGGCTGCTGTTTCGGGGTAACTGATCTACAAAGCTACTGGAACGACTTAAACTTGTGAGTGGATCTTCTTTGGTATTTGCTAACGTAGGGTTATGTATGGGAGGAGCAGACATCAACGGAGCAGTTGAATCCCGTCTCTTCTTCCCTTTGGCCGTATTGACTGCGGCAGTCAGCATTGGGTTCACAATAGCAGTGTCGGCCGACACAATTTTATCTGCTTCATTGGCTGAAGTGCCGTATTTCGGACGGTCTACAGAAGAATATTTTGGCATTCGCGTTCAGAATGCATGTAGCGATCACAGAATAGAATGTTTGAACCTCGAAAATTTCATTTCACAATAACTGAAGTTTCGCCGATCAGTCACGTGCCTACTTGAAACCAGCGACCTGCTCCGTTATTTTTTGTTGGCCCACGCTTTTCATTACAGTAGATCCAACAGCCAACCAAGCAAGCAATATGGTACATATGTCAAGACTTATCACCAGTTCGATCATAGCAACATATCATTTTCTAACAACTTTTGTAGCTCTTCTATTCTTTTTTCAAGACTCTTGTAGATCAGACAGTTACCATCGAACTCAAAAACGATCTCGCCATTACCGGAACCTTGGTGTCTGTAGATCAGTTCTTGAACATCAAATTAGACAACATAAAGGTGGTAGATGAAGCTCGATACCCACACATGGTAAATTCCGTTCTTTCGATCAACCTACCACTTTCATACGACGCTTGACTGTTCTAAATCCAATTCATCGCATTCTATTTAGATAACCGTCAAGAATTGCTTCATTCGTGGTTCAGTGGTTCGCTATGTCCAACTGCCTTCGCAAGCCGTCGATACAGCGTTGCTTCAAGATGCTGCAAGAAGAGAGGCTGCTCAACCATCAACTGCACAACAAGGAAATGTTAGAGTGAAATAGTCGACTGTAATATGTTTGAGACTCTATCTTTCAACATTGTATTATAAAGAAGTTATCCACACTTAAACACGTCTATTATCTATTACACGCCATCGCTGCTGATCAGCTTTAGCATGGCATCTATGATTGGTGATGTTGTTACTGTGGCAAAGATAACATTGAGTGTTTGGTTCAGGCGTACAGTGCATGCAATTGAATATGGGTTTACCTTCTAATGATGGGTCCTCAATTTTGGCGTCCAAAAGTGAGTTGAGTAGCCAACGAAGTTGGTGCACCAATGTACCAATTCGAGGCCATGCTCTCATTTTAATCCAGGAGTCACTACCAACAGACAGACCACGATTGTGGTGATCTACCTTGACTGTACCTCCGAAGAGCAAAATGGAGTACAATGGAATTTCTGTGCCGTCGCGAAGGAACGTTTTGGACGTTGCCATTTTCGAGAAATAGGTCAAGAATGGAGGGGAGTAGTTTGTCACGCTAAATAACATGGATGATGGATGAACGAATACGCGTCCGTCGTCTTTGGTATAGAACTTGATTTCTCGTGCTTCTTTTTCACGTTCAACGGTACCAGAAAGCACCTTATCATATTTAGCATCAGGAAGATTAACCTTGACGATATTAGGGTTCAAGCCAGCGAAAATGATGCTTTTGATAAGGTTAATGTTTTCAGAATTTTTGTTGTATATTTCGTAGTCGCTCTTGTTTTGCGCGAATCCGACACCTTGAAGAGCCTCTAGCAGCTGCTTTTTCAAAGAACTGATTTCCATCAGAGTATTGTATGCCAAATAATTCTTTAAAACACCAGTGTTAGACTACGTAGTACTCTTAAAAGGACCTATGGATTTGTTACACTTTACCTGATCGCAGAACTTTCGCAGTGCGCTCTGGCCCACTTTTTGCTTCCTAAGGCTGTCCCATTCTTGGTATGCTCTCATATCTGTTAGCCAGTCACTATTTCCAACAAAGAACTTTTCCCGTGCCCTGAATAAAAAGAAATGTTTAGGGCTCTAATGGTTTGATCACTCGGCTCGGAGATTCGATGCTCTGATACGTACTTTCGCGCTTCGTCACGTTGCTCCATGGGAGAGTAGAACGGGCTCTTGAAGGACATGATAGCAGCGATAATCAGGATAGGATCCAAACAGCGGAAAACAGCACCAAACAATATCATTTTACTAATTTTGAGATCGGCAGGAATATTTGCCTGTGTGTTTGAAAGAGAAATGTTAGATACAAAAGAGATTGGCAAAAAATGACCGGGAATGAACGTACCATATGTTTTCCGAGCGCTGTGAGTTTTCCTTCAGGAGTTTCATCTATAGCACTTACGTTCTTGAGAGTAACGATAGCTTGGGCTAATGCCTGCATTGATGGCGGATCAATGGCTCTTTGCAAGAACTTCGTCACGTCGCTTTCTCCCATAGCCTTGATTTGAAGACAAAGTTGCTCCAATGGTGTTCGCAAAAGCTCTGGGGTTTGCTGGGCTTGCATGTTACCCTCCGCTTCACGAGTATATAGCTTAAAGCACTGTCCAGGACGAGTACGGCCGGCACGACCTCTTCGCTGCTTGCATGAAGCACCTATAAACCTGGGATTTAATAACAAGCAACGACGAAAACTAAATAAATGTTTAGAGACTTCACTTACGAGATGCCCAAGTTTCTATCATTGATTGCGAGGAACGCCATTAGTCAAGGGTCTGATTTCTTTATTTTCCCTTTTGCTGTACTTACCTACGAGTCGCATCATATTCGTAGCAGCGTCGAACTGCGTCTCTTTCACTCGGCCACTATCAATGACATATATAATTCCGTCAATGGTAATACTAGTTTCGGCAACATTAGTGGCTGCAACAATTTTGCGCACAGTCTTCGGCACAGACTTGAACACACGGGCTTGCTCTTGAGAAGATAATCCAGCGTGAAGAGGAAATAGTTCGAACGATGACTTGTTTGGAAGGAAGTCGTCTATCATGTCAAGACATCGTTTAATTTCCATAACACCTAAGCAAACAAATGGTTAATATTGTATGTTTGTAGGCTAACATTTCACCTTGTGTACATCATACCAGGCAAGAAGATAAGAATAGCCCCCAAGCCGTTGTCCATCTTTACGTCGTTCTCAGTAATGTACTTGACAGTACTGGCAATCAGTTCGTAATCAATACTGTCTTGGTTGCGGTACGGTTCTAGCGCTTTCACCGTCGAATCACTGTAACCAGCATTTCGGTATTGCTGCTGCCACGTTGCCAAGTCACTGTCTCCTGCTTTCTTCTTCTGCGTTTTAAGGTTAGATTTGTGACCCGTCTTTTCCAAAATGTCTTCCAGATAGTAATCAGTGACGGAATGGGTGAATCCGGGAATTTCAATAGTGGGTGCCTTGTTGAAGTAATCTGTGGAGAAGGTATGAAGCAAATAAGCATTAGTGTAACCATAGCCGTTCATAGATATATGTATGGGATGTACCTGAAAACAATTTCTGATTGATGGTGGCACTCATCAGTACAAGCTTGATGTCCTTTCGTTTGCTCAAAACATCTCGTAAGAGAACCAGCAAGAAATCGCTGTCAACTGAAGAAGCAGTCAGGCTAAGGTTGCATTATCTACTATGTATTTCCCTCAATAAGATTGGACGTACCTGAACGTTCGTGGACTTCATCAACCATGATGTGACTAACACCTTCCAGTAGAGGGTCAGATTGTAGTCTACGCAAGAGAACACCAGTGGTACAGAACAATAGGTTCGTGTTTGAAGACGATTTTGTCTCTCCTCTTATTGAATATCCAACCGAATTTCCTACAATGTCACAACGTTCCGTAGCAACACGATCTACATTTGTGAAACGATTTGTCAATTAAACAATGGATTGCGTTATTTCACTGGAGAAGGGGCATACCTGCAACACCAATGGCGGAAATACGTCTAGGCTGCGTACAGATTATATTACATTTGGAGCCTTGCTTGCTCTTGATCTCCTGATCAAGAATGAATTGAGGAACTTGAGTAGTTTTGCCACATCCAGTTTCTCCACAAACGATAACGACCTGATTTTTCAACACAGCGTTTACAACTTGCTCTTTGAAGGTATAAGCCGGGAGATTGTTGCGAACTTTGCCAATGGCTTGATACTGCTCGGCTAAGTTCATCTCGTTCAGTTTTTCCACAAGTTTTTGAGACAAATCGGTCAATTCTTTCTCTGTAAGTTTTCGTTTGCGCTGTGTCTGTTGTTTAGATGTTTTCTTCTTTTGAGCTGGGATAGAAGGTGCAGAAATGAATGACTCTGTGACATCTCTCAATTTTGGAGGGTTATGTATGAGGTTTACAATGTTTTCGTTCAAATATTCAATACACATGTAAATCATAGGCATGTTGATGTTTGATCTTGCCTCTTGCATCACTTGCTTCATGCAAGCTAGACGGATATAGGATGGTAGCGCTTCGCAGTGTATGATGAATAGAGGAAGTTCGTACGGATAGTTGGAGCTTTTGGGAATCTGTATTTCTAAGGTAACCGGACAACCGTTGGTTGGGAGCGTTTCACCACTGGATGGTTTGATGTCGATTTCAAAATTCATATTGTCATTCTCATTCTTAATATTCACGCCGTTTTCGTAAATAGATTCCAAGGCTAAAATCTCGTCCTGTCTCATTCCCTCTAATTCTTCTTGCGAGACATCGGGATTACTGGCCGTTTCTGTATGATCCTCGTCCTCGATCAGACGTTGCAGAAGTATTTTCAAAGCTCCGGTTTCATCTCCACCAGCTTCTTCTAAAGCACTTGCGCATAGAGTTTGTGGGAATCCCAAAGTAGACATTCTTTGAATTAGCCAGTCTTTTCCAAGCGATTTGGTGGTATGCGATATGGTAGTCATATTCGGGTTGTACTTTGGACTCAAGAAGTTGCTAGGCAAGTCTTCAAAAGAGAAAAAAGTTAGTTGTGGAAACATTTAGCATAATATCATACTCAATCTAGCGCAAATTATTACCATCCTCAGGAACATGTAAGCCTGTTTTTTTGAATTAATGTCAGCCCAGCGAAAAAAAAAAAAGGACCCATATTAAAGTCTCATACTTACATAGCCAATCCAACGCAGAGTCCACATCTCGGCAATAATCTAGCGACTCATCAACATGGGCGGGGCGAAAGCCCATCTTGCAAAGCGTATTCTTAATGGGTTTCTTCTCTGCTTCTGTCTTGAGGGGTTCATCTTGAAACTAGTGGCCCAATCAGATATGTATGCTCTGCATGACTACTAAATGTGATTTACGTACCAGAGGATAATATCTGCTTTGATCTCGAATAACGTTTTCAACAAATGAACGATTTTCAGCATTCATGTGCACCAACGGTAGACTTTCCCAGTATTTTCGAATATTTTCGGGAACATCAGCATCCTCTCTCGGTTTCTCGCCAAATGTCTTTGATACCGGCATTGGAACAGATCTGTTGTCTGACTCTTTCGAGATTGATCTATCAACCAAATTTTGCCGTTTGGGTTCTGGTGGCCGAGCATTGAATGGATCAGACGAATACATCCACTCGTTCTGCTTTGTCTTTTCTTTATCCAAATTGAGCCACATATCCCGATGTTGTGGAGGCATTATGCGATACATTGGCATATGAGAATTAACACGATGCAGTACGTATGTTGCTGCTACATGTCTTGCTTCCACTGCAGTAGGCATAAAAAGGAAGGGTGGGGACATCTTGACTTGATCGACTTGCGAGGTCTTTTTGTTATGTTTGCCCAAAACAACAGTGGAAACGAATCCTTCCCTTGTCCGACCAACTTCAAAAACAGGTTTCTCCCATTGGTTCTTTTGACAGTGTTCGTATAAAAGTGTGGAAGGAGTTTTTCCTGTCCAATCGCCAAACAGTGATTTCCGCTCTGATTCGACTGCGGTTGATCCTGATCCAGCTGAATTGGAGTTGGCATTACCATTCTTCACTATCCGCTTCTTGGGAGCTTGATTCACTTTTTCCTTTGCCGCATCCTTACTCGGAGGATCAGCTTTTGCTGGCGGTTTTTTAGATTTTGGAGGCATTTAGGTATCAAGTAGGACTTTAACCGAACTGACAGAATTTTTCAAATACGATACACCCTTTTTTACAGCCATATTCTGGCAATGTATTATCGATTGGTAGACACTTTCCAATGACACTCAGAGTTTATACATATCTTTAATGTATAGCCTTATTATCTTTGTTAGTTTTACTGTTCAATGGTTGGACAGGATACCGTTATCAAAATAGTAGAAAGCAATGCCTTTGGCATGACCGCATACGTGCAAGGAAGCTGAGTTTCTTTTTCTTCTCCAACTTTCATCCCTCTGCATGCCAGATCTTACAACCGATTTCCGAGCCATTGCAAATGGTTTGCCAAAACCACCAGAGAGCAAGAATGAGAATCGAAGAGAGCCTTCCTTCGATCCCTTCATGAAAGAAGCTTATAGGATCGAGCAACATATTATCAGCCTGAAGGAGTTTCTTCTCATTACACGGAAGGCATACCTTCGTAATGAAGCACCAAAGCGAAAGCAGGGCAACCACCACACCAAACCGATTGCAGCTCAAATACCAGCTAGAGCCCAATTTGAAGGTTCACTGTTCTCAGCCTTTCCTAGGGTTATTACACAGCTCACTGACAAGGAGAGAGATGAAATCGATTTTCAAGCCAAAATGATCATAAGACGATGTATGGATAGGGTAAAGGATTTAGAAGACGCGGAAAAGATGCGACAGGATGCGGTAAAGGCTCAAAGTGCAAAACAGCTTTCTCGGTTTTTTAGCAACATACTTGCATCGACTGAGACCGCACGAAGTGATGACTTGTTGGCCGTTCATCGCAGTGGCGTTGTATGGCTTTTGAACAAGCGTTTGATGGAGGTGTCCCAGCTTCAGAAGAATCAGCAAGAGACGAGGCTGATGAAAGCAGTCGAGAAGAGCGAAAATCAATTGCATATGTCTAGCCTTCCTCCAACGAGATTCATAGCAAACCAATCGCAAAAGCCCACGAAATCAACCATACCCATGGATCGAAATTCAGCCAACGGTGGCGTTGAGAGCAGGTTCCAACAACTTTTTAACGATGGAGCAGCGGAACCAAAGCCTTCTGTGCAAACTTCAATCGACCCTTGGGAAGCAGATACAGGAAATGCGTTTGAAGATCAGTTGTCCCAAGATCAACTGCAGATGTTGGAGAGAGAAAATGATGCCATGCTATCAGAAATGGAAAATACCCTTAATCAAGTCCGCGATGCAGAAAAGGCATTATTGGAAATATCAACGTTACAGTCTCAGTTAACAAGTCATCTAGCTGTTCAAACTGCACAAACTGATCAGCTCTACGCTGAGGCAATTGCTACGACGGATAGGGTGGAACAGGGCAATCAACAACTAGTTCGTGCGAGAGAGAGAAATAGAGGTACACGAAAGATGATCCTTGCATTTTTGATTGGTGCAAGTTTTGTTCTCTTGTTTCTCGACTGGTACGATTAAAAGACGTGTAATAAATCATCCGGCGTTATTTCAACCTGGAATAGCTTATATCTAGACCCTGTAAAAACATTGCCACCTGTAACTACTGAATACACTTAAAAGGTGTCAATCCATGTTTTGAATTTGTCATCTCTACTTTGTCTACAACATGCCATTTTTATTTATAAGTTCTTATTGCTTTTCTGCGGTTTCTGCTGCTGGCGCCGTTTCTGCAGCTGCTGATTCTGAAGAGAGAAAAATGAATAAACGGGGTCATAAGATAGACTAACACCAGGGTTTTGAATACTTACCAGGCTTGGCATCTCCATTAACTTTAGGAGCCTCATTTTCCTTGTTTTGACCCTTGACCTTCTTCTTCTTTTCCTTCTTAGCGGCGGGCTTGGCAGTAGGGTAGGCCAACTCAACCAATTCCTTCATTTCAGCATTATCGAAGGCTTCTCGGATGGGTGCAATAAGTTCGTTTAATGCCTTGGTAGTGGCAGCCTTCAAATCTCCAGGATGAAGCTTCTCAGTTCTGAAATCCTCCTCCATATCCTCAAACTTGGTGTAAACCTGGTTTCCGCCATACTCCTCCTTACGCTCAACAGTGAACTCTGGCTTTCCATCATTCAGTGACTTCAATGGGAACCAGACAGACTTGATGAAGGACAAGATACCGTTTTCAGTAACATTACCAACTTCACAGAAAGCCTTCTTCAGCTTTCTCTTGACGGCGGCTGGGTCATCGAGAAGATCAATCTTTGAGTCGGGATCGGACGATGACATCTTTGAGCCTTGAAGACCGGGAACCATAGGGTTCATAAGATGCGCTCGCTTAGCATAACCCAGTTGTGGCATATACTTTTCTGCGAATGTGAAGATTTTGCGCTGATCGACACCACCAAACTGTGCGTCAACACCAAGATATTGTTCATCAAGAGCTTGCATACCGGGGTAGATCAAACCGGAAAGCAATGGGGAGTCGACTTGCTTAACGACTTCGGCACCGGCCTTTTTGGCATCGTGTTCAGTGACAGTAGCGGCAAGACGGAAGTTGTCCATAGCATATTCTTTGGAAAACTGGTAAGATGAACCAACAACAAACTTGAGCTTATTGATAGGAACGCCGATTGATGTAAGCACAGCTTTAATGAGTTGTTCGTAGTACTTTGCTCTGTGGTTGACAAGTTCGAGAGGTGCCTTCATGTTATCCAAGAAAGCGTGGATATCAGCAATCAGAACAGTGACCTGGAAAAAAAGGTAAGCCATGGAAGGAAATGTAATCCACGTCCATATGCCCGTAAGTTACCTCGCAGTCGGCAGTCAGGAAATCGGCAATCTTGGTCATGGCGACAAAGTAGCCCAAATGAGGTTTGCCAGTAGGTGCCGTTCCCCAGTACAACTTGAGATTTCTTTCAGCGAGGACTTTCTTAATTTCAGCCTCACCGAGGACCTCTTGAAGGTTACGGGAGATCAGTTCATACTTTTCATCTGCGGTTAATGAAGACATTTTGAAGGGGCAGTGAAATGACAAGATGTTGGAAGTGACAAGTCTGGGCTACAAAATTTTTTATAGGGCAAGCCACTGTGCCTGAATCCATCAAATCATGACTCACGGCAAGCAGAGAAAAACCTTGCGCAACATAGCTTGGAGCTGTAGCCAGTTAACTGTGGCCAGCTGTCAAATATTATGCTCCAACATTATTATACCTTTAACATAAGATCGTATCATTTCCTGTCATAGTAACATAGCAACTATTGATAGTCTTGTGTAATAAAAGTAAATTTGATAGTGTGCTATATAGACCATTTAAAATTAAATATGTAAAGACCGTTCGAGATGGAAGAGGGATATATAGTGGGAACCATGGTCAATAGGTAAATCCAAAAATCCTGCCAATAAAATCGGTGGGAAATAATAAACAAGGTTAGCGATTTCCGTTACGTTACTTACGTTGGCTTACGATGGAAGCCAAAGCTATAGAGCTTGCCCAAAAGCTGCAAGACGCTGCAGACCGGTAAGCTATGCTACCTAATATATTATATTGACAGTTGAGCTACGGTTAACTCTGAAAGCAATCAAGCTCGCCGGCTGATCAAAAGTACATTCTCGGAGTGAGCGGCATTCCTGGGTCAGGAAAGACGACTTTTGTAAATCAACTTGTTCAAAAGGTGAATGATAACTATCGCAAGAAAGGGGCCACACAAGACATTGCTATCGCAGTGTCCATGGACGGATATCATCTGCCCAAATCAGCATTGGACAGAATGGAGGTAAGGTTTGCTCGTTCAGGAGAGCGGCCATGGGTATGCATATTTGACGCTTCCCCCTAGAACCCTGAAGAAGTGCACGCTCGACGTGGAGCACACTTTACCTTTGACCCCGATGGCATTATCAATCTTTTGAAGAAGCTTCGAGACCCTGAAAGTCAACATGTTGCGATCAAGGCACCATCGTTCGACCATGCTAAAGGAGACCCTGTAAACGATGATATTGAGATACTTCCAAGGTCAGTTTGATGAACTCAGATTTAACAATTGTTTTGTTGGGACTAATCAATACGGTATTGTAACGGTAGCCACAAAATCATCATAATGGAAGGTATCTATCTACAACTTAAGCATCCTGAACCATGGGACAAAGTACCGTCCTACTTTGACGATATGTGGTACGTGGATGTCGACCTCAACGAGGCTAGGACTCGCACGGGCCAGAGGCACTACCAGGCTGGATTAGGTAAAGGAGACACTGTACTGTAAAGCTGAGATGCTTTCAAGATAACTGACACTGTATCCCTAGAACCATCTGTCGAAGCGGGAATAGCTCGTTTTGACCGCAACGATTATATCAACGCTCAATTCATTTTAACCCACCGAGACCCTAGTGCTAAGTCCATAAAGAGTATATCGGAAAAGCAATAAATTCGCAAAGACACACACACACAAAGCTACTGCTGACCATTGAGGGAGGGTCAATAGGTGTTTATAGAGTGAACCTTGACTTCATAAAGGTTATATTGAAAAAACAAAACTAAATGCTTTAGCGAAGTCGGCGAGCCTCACGCTCAGACTCGAGCAAGCAAAGAATATCGTTCTCGCGAACGGGACCTTTGACGTTGCGGATAATGGAGCGAGAAGTATCATCCATGAATTCGACACGGACTTGAGTGACACCACCACGGGAGCCAGTACGGCCGAGAACCTTGGTGACCTTGGCGAGCTTGACGGGAGTCTTAGCGGATTCCTGAGAGAAGAAAGGGAAGGAGTGGTAAGTGGATTTGGTTCAAATTCGGTAGTGAATGAGATTCTATATTGAATTTGACTTGATTTCGCATAGTGTCGGCAAGGCGAGTGAAGAATGTAGCAAGAGTTGCAAAGCAGTTGCGTAATGTCAACATTTCTGCAAATTGAACAAATCGTCTATTACGATCTAAGCAACGGCTGAAATGCGATTCATAATGTTGTCGTTCAGGATAGAGGTCGCACTTTATGGTTGCATCCGTACTTTAATCCATTCATCTATTGGTGTAATTGATGGATGGAATAGCAAAACGGTGATGGATGCTTACCATCTTTGATTCGAGGCTGTGAAAGAGGGAGCTATCAGTGGGTAGGGAACGGCGACGCTTTCAGGCTTGCTCTGCTGCACGCCCGTTCGGAATTTGAAATAATATGAAGGCTGGTGGTTGGAGGTCCGACTTAGGCAGCAATGCGTTACTGAAGCATAAAGCTTTTATTAAACTTGTTGCAACTTTTACGACACTTCTTTCAGCATATTTGACTATAAATTGTGTATACAAAGTTGATTTTCAAATACAATTGTAGGCAAGTATACATCCAGAGAATGTAATATATCCAGATACCATTTAGAAGCTCCTAAGACATGCTATAATCCAAGAAGAACAAACAATAACAGCTTGTAGCCGCCTACAGCAGTTTGAAAAATAAAAGGATGGTGAGTGAACAGAAGTAGTGGACACCAATGAGGAAGCTGCCTCAGTATGAGCCTACATTTTATTACCAAATTTTATAAAATTATTATTATGATATTTTATCATCGAAATTATCTGACATCATACAGTGGACTACGCGTTGTACCTATCTATGTGAGCTGCCTCTGGATCTACCCTACTGCAATTCTTAATAACCAGCACACCATGTCTGCTCAACCATCTTCCTCGAGCCCTGAGCAGGATGCTAGACAAAAGTCACTCAATACCTACCGACGAAAGCTCCTTGAGCATAGAGAAATGGAAGCAAAAGTGAAAGAACGTAAGTCGTCCTCGCCCCTCCCTGAGATCTTGAATGTAGACTGGTTCAAGCATTGGTAATATAGCGTGCTAATTGGACCTTACTATTCCTTTTTACCTTGGCAACACAGTACGAATGGGTCTTAAGGGTCTCGATAAAGAGTTTGACAAATCAGAAGACGATATAAAGGCTCTGCAGAGCGTGGGTCAAGTTATAGGAGAAGTGTTGAAACAACTTGACGAAGAGCGATGTGAGTGTCAGCATGGTCGAGACCGTCCTCAGCCTCCTCTCTTTACTAATTAGGTTCTATTAATCTACAGTCATTGTCAAGAACACAAGTGGACCACGCTACGTTGTCGGCTGCCGTAACCGCGTTGACAAGGACAAGCTGAAACAAGGCACTCGCGTTGCCTTGGATATGACCACACTCACAATCATGCGAATTCTTCCTCGAGAAGTTGATCCTTTGGTATACAACATGTCTTTGGAAGATCCCGGTTCCGTTAGTTTTGCTGGAATTGGTGGTCTAGGAGATCAAATCAGAGAATTGCGTGAAGTCATCGAACTGCCTTTGATGAACCCCGAGCTTTTCTTGCGTGTTGGTATCAAACCACCGAAAGGTGTCTTGCTTTACGGTCCTCCTGGAACTGGTAAAACCCTCTTGGCCAGAGCTGTTGCCAGTACGCTGGAAACCAACTTTTTGAAAGTTGTATCCAGTGCCATTGTCGACAAATATATTGGAGAAAGCGCTAGATTGATTCGAGAAATGTTTGGTAATGACTCAACTTTGCATATAATAGTGGTCATCCCCCTTTCTTACGTATGCTAATTCATCACACAATTTAGGTTATGCAAAGGAGCATGAGCCATGTATCATCTTCATGGATGAAATTGATGCTATTGGTGGAAGGAGATTTTCAGAAGGTACATCTGCCGATCGTGAGATTCAGAGGACCTTGATGGAGGTATGAGGCATTTCAACGAACGAGGGAAAAAAACGTCGCATGGAAAGGAAAGAAATCGCTCACTGTTTGACATTTTGTAGTTGCTTAACCAAATGGACGGTTTCGATTACCTTGGTCAAACTAAACTCATCATGGCAACGAATCGACCGGATACCTTGGATCCTGCACTTTTAAGACCTGGTCGATTAGACAGAAAGATTGAAATACCATTACCCAACGAGCAAGGTCGATTGGAGATTCTAAAGATTCACTCAGGAGGTATCGCAAAGCACGGTGACATAGGTATTCTCTTCAGAAATAGATATTCACACAAGTTGGAAAAATTTTGCTCACCCATCATCCAATATTAGATTATGAAGCTATTGTCAAACTATCGGATGGCTTTAACGGAGCAGATCTTAGAAATGTTTGCACGGAAGCTGGTAAGCAAACGGACAATGAATCTTTTACCATTATTGCCATTACTAATCACTCATCAACAGGTATGTTTGCCATTCGTGATGAACGTGATTACGTTATTCAAGAAGACTTTATGAAGGCAGTACGAAAGGTTGCTGATGCAAAGAAATTGGAAACCAAACTTGACTATGAGAAATTGTAAATTGTTTGTTCATTGATAAACTTGAAAAAAAGCGACTATATTTTCATTGAAAGTAGGGGAATATTTGTGTAAACTAATAGCAGAGGGAAGATGGTTTGTGCAAACATGAGATAGAATAATAGTTCACATCAGCCGGTGTGTACATCGATCATGGCATCGCTCGTGGCTATTGAAAATGTATGAAAAGTCCCACTGGATAGTATGGGATGAGATCCATAGGAAGAGCCCGAGTCGTCGCCTTGGTCTGAATTACTGCAGCTTTCTACAGTGGGAGACCTGCTGCCAGGCATAGAATGCTCGTTCATTAGTTGGTCGTCATCATACGGTATGAAGGTAATGTCTTCGTCCGGTAAATTTAATTGTGTTCTTAAGGTTCGGTTTTCAGACTGAACCCATCGAACGTATTGTACAGTTCGTCGAAGGACAGCTGCTCGCTGAGACTTGTTCTTTGCATCTGTTGCACATGGCACAATGTCAGAAAGCTCCGCTATAAGAGAATTCTACACTTGTATGGGAGCTAATAAGTTTAAACAGTTCATTATAAATGGCAGAGCTGTTCATATCCACCTACCAGTATATCTCGGCGTTGACGTTCCACCTTATTGTGTGTTTCACGACGTTGTCGAATACGTTCTTTGGCCGTACTGCAATCTATACTTCGATTATTCAATATATTGACACCATTGACCACCATTTTCTTGGTACTGGCAGCGTCGATCAATTGTTGTTGAATCTTTTCTGGAGAATAGGTCTTTAGACGATGTTCTAGAGGGTAAGTCGCCCTTCTCTCTGATATTGGGATCTTTTTGAGTGACATTAGGAAGTGAACAAAGAAGAATAAGAGATATTTGAGACTGGTAAAAGAAATAAAGAAAAGAGAATGGGTTATGGTCAAACTATGCTATGCACTGAAATAAAAGTGAGCACAAATTGTGCTTGATCTCCACTCTTCCCTCACTCCCGCAAAAATCCCGCAAAGCGCGAATTTTCACTGGTATCCCACCCAAAAAGAAAACAATCTCTCGCCGGAATTGAACACTGGAACTTTATCACACAATACATCACATTAATGTTGTAAATTTCGAATATTTTATTTAAATCTTTATTTCTGTTCTTTGAAAAAGTCTGTAAGGGAAGAGATCACACTATCAAACGGATATGTGATTGCAAAATAAAACAATACAAAGTCCGTCGAAAGGGAAGGTTGTTTGGTTGGCTGGGGTAAAGGGCAAAAGGCTTGCAGCATAATTCGCGCATTTTTTTTTTTAATATCTCAATTTAGGACAACTGTGCCATGCTCAGATTGGCACGTTCGAAGTACTTTGGTAAGAATTCATTGGCCCCCTCACTCTGTTGGGCCAAAGCGCCAACTTTGCCAGGATGCCTTTGGCTCAAGGCTACAATGCCTTGGGCAAGGAAAACAGTCGGTTCAGGTATCGATGCAAAGGCGTCTTCCTTGACTGGGGCTGCCGTGGCCAGTTTGGCAAAAGTAGCCTGATAACCACTTTCTTCAAGATCAAGAGTGTAAAGCTCATCCAGATCGTCGCCTGCCAAATCCTGTGGAAGTTCAAGCAACTTTATAAGTGCAGTAAAGATGGTTGGCCATAGTCCGACATAAGGCTCAGCCATCATCTTGTCGCTCTGGGTCAATAATCTTGTCAACCCGATAGCACACGTTTTGCGGTCTTTAGGCTCTGCGACCTTTTGCAGCTCAGGAAGAACAACGAGATTGAGCATTTGTGCAAATAAGCTAAAGAGAAAAATAAAATTAATATCGACTATCAACTTATAGGTAATTTCCTTTTCAGTGACAACTTGCCTTGGCTGCAGGGCATCGAATGCTTCGATGACCACATCAGGACCACCGGGTTGCTTATCTAGTGCGAGGAAAAGACAAATCCAAACCAACATGCCACGGGTGAACTTGTCATGGACCATTTGCCCGGTTTTTTTGTTTGTCTTTGACTGAAGTCTAGTCAATACATATGTTACGATGGCTCGTAGATATGGGGATATGACATCGCTAGGTGAGGAGGAAGTCAATAAAAATGCGGGTTCTATTAGCGAAACGCACTGGGATAAATATCAGTCATACTTACAGAGGTACATTCACAACAATAGCATTCAAAATGCCAAATCCATAATGATCATGTTGTCTGGAAGCCATCAATTTTTGGAACACACCCAAGATTGGCGTCAATTTGTTTCGAGCCAAAATGGTGTCGACACCTCGTGATAAGTAAGATTGGACAAGAGGAACCAAAGCAGGAATATTACCTAAGATGTTCCATGAGTTCTTTGTTCGTATCTCATGATGAAGCGGATGTGAGGAAAAAAATTTACCGTATTCCCAAAGCGCAGGGTTCAGCAGTGGGTCGAGCAGAGCAATGTATGCAGCGGAAAGTTCGGTGCCGGTATGGAAATCCAAGAGCTGTGCAAGCAATTGGAATACATATGGCGTGAATTCTGCGGGATATACAGTATTAGTACCCTCTTCAACTTAAAAATGATGAAACGTAAATGAAAAGCATACCTTGAATATCTTGAGCAAGAATGACTTGGAAGGGGCCAAAGAGGAGATTTTCGAATTCAGCCACGGCAGCAGGGGATGATGGGCAAATGAATCGGATCAAGGCGCCAATGCTCTCAAAAACATAATGATTAAACCGAGGGTTACTAGGATTCTTACTTACAATCGCAAGGATGTTTGTAAGTTTGGACATGATGACATTGACATAAGGTGTCATGCCTTGGCGGCTGGTGATGATGACTCTCATGATAGCTGAAGCGGAACACCGTTTGTTAGACACAAGGACATACCATATATGAAAAAGCATCGCACACACTCACCTCTCATCAAATAATCGTTTTCCGCCAATTTTTCGGGTGTTTGGCCCTTCTCAATTTGCTTAAAGAGCAACTCCAAGAGCGTTTCGGCGTATGGCTGTATGTCTGATTGTGTAAAACTTGTAACGCAAGAGGATCAGAAATGTTTGCTCCTTTGTCAAATTGAAAAGGTACGAAAATACCTACAGCATGGCGTTTCCCTTTTTGATAAACAGAATTCGCTCAATGGTAACCGCTGAGTATGTGTAAACAACATAACTATCCGATTTCAAATGTTCAACCAAAAGTGGGAAAACAGTAACCAGTTGCTCCTTGGTCAGCTGCATGCCAGCGTTAGCATGTGTGTGTGCCATATATAAATCACTATATGCGAATGATTTACCTGATGTCTGAAGGTATAGAGATATTTAATGGCATCGACCTTCAAGATGGGATTGCCGGATGCAATAGGTGACTGCAGATCGCTCAAGATATATTTCGAAAAGAAGTCAACAACATCAATGTTGGCATTGATACTGGTAGCACCATGCTAACATAAAAGAGCCAGTTAGGTAACCTCAATAAACATTGGTGGGATGCTCACGATGAATTAAGTACCTGGGCTGTGCCACTTTTGGTGGCAATAGCTGTCAACAGAAAGATGGCAGTATTTTTGTCCTTCCAGTGCGCCTCAGGGTTGACAGAGTATTGCTGTCATGGGCGAAATATTTAGTATCTCCCAACATGCTCGATAATGTTTTTTTCTGTTATTATACCTGGAGGTAATGTTGAATATAACCCAAGAAAATACTTGTTACTTGAGATTCGAAATGCTCCATAAGTCCACGAACGAAATCAGCCGCAGCTCGCCTACGCGTGTCGGAATCTGCATTATGATACATACGTCAGGGATAAGAAAATAACCACAACATTGTCCAATATAGAGAATACCCACCAGATCCTTCCAAATCACGTCGAATGTACTCTATGGGATCGTCCTCAAATAACTCCTCATCATTGGCTATAATACGAACATTAGCACGAAGCATCATCTTCAAAACATTTTTGCGAAAATACAATCAGGTACTCACATCGCAATGCCATATTGGGAAGAGCGATCTTCTCACACATCAATTTCATCGTACTTTCTTCTCCATAGATATTAGCATGCTTATATAGCCTTACAACACTTGTGAGGAATGACAAAGCTTTGCTTGCCAACTTCAAAACATCAACCTCAGTAAGCAAGTTATACAGCATATAGAGTAATAGAGCTTAAAAAGACATACCACATCGTATTTCGGTTCCTGCGGCGTGCTAATGAGCAATTGAAGCACAGTTGTAAAAAAAGTAGGTAGCTGTTTGAACTCTTCTTCGTATCGCTGGGTGTAGAGCTCTATGATTTCGCAAATGCCTGCCTTGACTTTTTCTAAAACGCCAGCTTCCTCCTCATCCTGGATGCATAAGGTCAGCATACGAAGATACTCTCTTTAAACACTCATCTCACTTACATCTGATTGCAGAAGTCCATTGTTGTAGGTCAAGTATTTGTGGAAGAGTTCCATGAAATAACCCATATTATCCTCAAAGAACTCCGGCAAATCTTGACAATTAAGATCGTAGTAGATCTTGACAAGAAGTAATAGAGATTGTGACAAGATTTGCAAAGCTGCTGCATCACTGGCATAATCCGTGATCAACTTATCGGTAGTCTAGTCAAAAGTCTTAGGTTAAAATGCCAGTCCTATTCGGCAATCCTTTTGTGATTGACAATGAACTTACTGCGAAAAGCTGTCGGTAAGGCTCACAGAAATTGTCGAGAACATATTTTATATCCATAAACAGAGTATCAGTTCTGAATTGGGATCGCCAAGGCTTGAAAATAGAATGGGCAGTTTGCAGGACGCCATTATTCACTTGATAGTCTGTGGTGCTGAATTTGCTGATCAAGGTCTTCAGCCTCACGTTAGTATAGCATTCACCTCATATTGTAACATCCCACATATATTTCGCTACATACCGGCAGCAGCTCTTGCCAATCTTCAGGGAAATCTGACGAAGCAATGATACTTAACGCTTCGCTCACCTGAAACTGCAGCCTTTCCGGCACAGAGATCATTAGATCGACAATCTGACTTTTGATTGCAGCGCGGTCCTCGGGATAAATCTTGTTTGCATTCTCATCATCCTTTGTACGTGCATATCAAACGAGATTTTAGATAAGGAACCATGCTCTACAGAAAGTTACTGTGCCTGCTTGTGAGTTACTTACCGGAACCCAATGGCGCTTGACATAGTTTTTGAAGAACACAGAAGCCGCGAATCGAAGAGTTTGATCGGCAGATTGGTCACCAATAAGCTTGATCACCAGTAGTGGGAAGTTACGCTGAACCTCTACTTGTGCCAGGGATTGCTCGGCTGCGACATGAAAATAAAATAGCCGGGCATTAGTATGATCAGATATTATAGAGATATTCGGAAGGTAGAGGCGAACCTTGTTTCTGAGTTCTGGGGTCAAACGTCTGCTGAAGGTACTGCTGTAAAGCAGCGTACGTCTGATCGTTGATTTCCATGTTAGCTTAGCGACAATGGAAGCTGGTCCTTGGTGGTAGACTTGATTTTCGGCGCGTCCTTTTGTGACAGTGACATCAAATTCAATCACCGCATACAACCGAATACTCGACAATGTAACAATTTTTTTATTATCTGAAGAATTTCTTTCTCTAGAAACTTCCAAAGTTCGTTTTGAGCTGAATGGTAGGCTCCTTTTCATAAGCTTTTGATCCAGCGTGATCCTGTTGCTGTCTCTGCATTGATTGCTGAAGCTGCATAACGCTATTTCTAACGCAGGTCTCTAATTTCGAACGAACTTCAGGAGACATATGGCTAACGGCTTCCTTGAACAATGCAGGATTGCTTGAAGCCAACGAAAGTACATGCTTCATAATTACACTATGGATGCTAGAAACACTTTCAGATCCTGAAATATCCAGTAATGATGTCAGCGTGGATAATATCACTGTCAAAACTACTGGTTCTAAGAAGGTAAATGGAATACGATTAGACTTCAGCGAACCACTCTTTTAAAATTCCTCTTTGGCATATTGAACACTCATCTTACTTTTTTCATTTTCTGCAACATTATGCACCATCAGCAAAGTCTTGATAGCCTCTTCCTTCGCCTGTTGGCTATCTTGAATGTCGGTATCAACTTCTTGAGACAAAAGATATGGGACAATAATGTGCGGTATAATACGCTTTGTCATAACTTGTCCAAGTGTAACGGCTGAAGGCACATTAGCCTTTTTGCTGGGAAGCATAACCAAATTTCGTAAACACTGATGAGCCGTCAACACAATTTCGGTGTTTCTGTTTTGCAAACTTTCTTTCAATGTATCCAAATAACGATCGAGGCTTTGTCGATTTTCCAGGTTGGCTTGTGGACAGCCAGTAACCAGTAAGGTTGATGCCAATAGACTATGCTTAATAACCGATATATCTTCTTTGCTTATCTCATTACTTTCCCTAGTTTCAATATGCGTCAGAAGGAAGGATCACCGAGACTCTCATCATTCGCTTAACCTACCGAATCAAATTCTGCGTCATATCGTCAAGTAACGTATGTATCATGGCACCAGTGACGCGACACAATCTTGGAATATAGTTGGCGGCCAAGCTAGGTTCCAAGCCCTCCAAGACATTTTTGAGCGACAGCAGACACTTTGGAGCAAGTGTCAATTGATATTGCTCACGTTGTAAAGCTTCTGTAATGTGCGTTAGATGGTGTTTTTGTATGTAAGCCATGGCTTCAGCGTGACTGACCTGAGTAGATATATAGACAAATGGCAAAAAGGTCGCATTTGTAGCTTGCAGGTGCAATTGAAACAAGTGAGCCTAAAGTATCTAGACAAACACTTAGCACAGCAACTGTAGCTGGATCCAAACTTTGTGGTACATTTTCTGCAAAAACAATAGAAAAGAGTCAGAACTCATTCCCCCCTGAGGTTATTTAATGCAGGAACTTACTTTTCTGCGTTTGGCGTGACGACAAAGAGGGTATCTTTTGAACGAATATGGTGATAAGTAGACGGAAGAGGTAATACAACTTTGCATTAGTTGGGAACGAGTCGGGATCCAGTGCTCGGTCTAGCGCCTCGAAGTCCGACACCTCAAGGCTAGCATAGAGATTAGTGTTAGCATGAAGTCAGTGACCGTAAAAAGTCAAAGGCGTAGCTTACCCGTCAGCGTCCAAATCATCGCAAATGTACTTGCTACCGTACTCATTGACAATACGTTCTGTGATATTTACAATCTCCAGCTGCACCTGTGTACCTTCGGTTTGCACGAGTCGATCAAAAACATTCATAAGCTCCAAGAAAACCGCCTTTGGAACGAAGTTAGGCCCGGCAAGAGATGGGTGGATAAATGTTTTGAGAGAGTTCAAGCATATGCTGAGTGTCATGGTGGAGTCTGAACGTGAGCCACTGGAACTAGACACTCGGGCCAAGCTTTCAATGCACAGGCCGAAAAGGACGTAGAATAGTGGTGATCCTTGCTCATTTGGAGGACTATCTTGGCCAGATCTATCATTCTCAGCCAAAGCATTCATCATGGATGGTTCTCGGCTTTCCATCAATGTTGCAACTGCTCCCATAATCTTTAACCAAGACTTTCGATAGAACTATGAAATTTATGAATAAAGGGTGAGAACGATCTCAAGTGCAACGATAGCAGCATCATCAAATATGAAATCTCTTAAAATTGACAAGTTACTTACCGGTAGTGTAATTTCTTTGGTAGCAGCCGAATACATGGAGTCGATTCCACCTGCTGAAGTAGCTTTCACACCTTCGCTGCCAGTTGCCAGCGCCAAGATATCACTTTCCAGTCTGATGCGAGCATAGTCTTTCAAAGACGAAAGCCAAAGTGGGCTTAGTACAGGTAAGTTGGGCTGCACCACCTGGCGTAAGTAATCTTGATGGACAGTAGCAACTTGAAGTTCAGCCCAAGCATTCAGAACCGAAAGCTTGACCATGATGGATGCATGTGGACTGATATCTTTAATTTCACCAACTCGGGTGATATCGGCGTCGTCCTTGCATTTATCCAGTGCTGATGTCAATAATTTGAGCACACGACCAAGTTGGTAAAGATCTTTGACAATGCCACTACCAACGTAAACAGCACACACACGAACAGCGGCCGAAACAATTTCAGAAGATGAGTCAGCAGCAAATGCTGGTGTGAGTGCTGCACCAATTTGTGCAGCATATTGTTCCAGCAGGAGAGTTCCTTCCAAGTCTGGATCAGCAGTAGCAGCGAATTTCTACACAAAGCAGACGGATCAATACCCAAATGAAAAAAGCTGAGTCTCCAATCAAAAACGAATATTTACCTCAATAACAGTTCTAAGTAAGTTGATACCAACAAGACGAAGGTCGTTGACCGGAGCAGTTGCTGCTGTAAACGACAGCTTAATGAGATCACCAACCCGGAACACAAGGAAGTCGCCAACACCAGCCTGCTGACGCTTTCTTCGTGCCAGAATCAAGTCGAAATGCTCCCTGCCGCCAGATGCTGATATCAACTCTATGCATTCCTGAAGACAAAGCAGAGAGAACAACTGAGTGCGCCATCTGGGAGGTATGTCTACGTTGGCAATAATGGAGGTTTGAGGTCCAAGTGAAGAATCAGCCACTGTGGTAGTAATATCGGCGTTGCCATCTTCGTCATTGAAGTCTTCAGCACCTTCATCTTCAAAATCGTCATCGAAATTGTCGGCAATATTGATTTCATCCACAGACTTTCTCGTGTCAGCACCTTTGGAGATCGAAGCACTGGTAACTGCTCCAGATAGAACTTGTTTGGTAATATTGACCCAAACCGATGGTTGCTTGACGGCTGTTTCCTTCAACCAGCTGCGAATAACATCCTTCACATCGATAAGACTTGGCTCAGTATCAAGCATACTAAACAATTCTGTGTCAAGCCCAGGAGTAGCGGTTCTGAAAACAGCTTCGGCATTGCGCTGGACAAGCTGGTAAAGGCAAGTCACTGCTGCTTTTTTGAGAGGAAGATGGAAGCTTGAGAGTTGAACCTGAAGATATGGCACTAGCAATTTGAGGTCGACATAAGACTGCGCAAACATGATGAACTGTTGTGTACAACGGATGGCCTCCATATTTACACGCTCATCGGGCTCCAGTTTGAGTTCCTCTACAATGTTCATGCATAATTCTCGAACCTTGGATATAGCCTGCAGCTCGGGTCCGAGAGTACCAACCAGTTCATAGATAATTCTACCAAACTCTTGATAAGCAGTAAAGCCGATGGCCATACCAGCATTGGAAACAGCTGTAGATCCACCACCAGGCTCATGTGTCTCCACCAAATAAAGCTTCGCAACTAGGCCGAGAGTACTGCTCACATAGCCTGAGAACATCAAACTTGCAGCGCTAATGGTCATAGTCAAGGATTCCAGTGCCCAACAATGTACCACAGGATGTGGATCACTGCTGAGGGAGAGCAAGATACCAACAATGGTTTTGAGATGATTTCCAGCGGCCATACCTCCGACGTGACTATATATGTAGCCTAAAGCAAGTGAGCAACCGGCACGCGCATCAGGATCTCTGTTGTTGACCACCAAGTCAACCAAGTATTGTATTTGGCTAGACATAAGTGAGCCACCAATGACATTCACAAGTCGACCCAAGGCATCACTGGCAGCATTACGCAAGTAGGGATCAGGATGAACTATAGCTTCTTGTAATATCTCCTGGCAAATTTGAGCTGTGCGACCACTTGCAATGGTGGTTTTAGCGCCTTCTCCTTTCTTGCCTCCAGTTGTGATATTTCTAAAAGCCCCCAGTAGAGCAACAACCACATTGACCAAGACGGCCATCTTCTTTGGCGAGTTCTTATCGCCTTTCTGCTCTTTCATTAACTTGATAATTTGCTCTAAGATAGCTTCCTGAACAGGAGGAGACTGGAATGGAAAGAGTGTAGCAAAGAGTTCGACACTAGCATCAATGTAAGATGTGGATGGTGAAACTGGTCGAGGTGTGGATTTGCGGCTTGAATTCAGTGTAGAGTAGATGTAGAGTGAATCTAATTCCAAAGATCCCATGATCGGTTGTTCCAGTTGTTGCTCGATTTTTCTGTATCTATCCCTTGTCATCCAATCCTTACTTCGATTCTCGTCTTGCTCATGAGCAGTTGCTAAAGCTGCAACATTAGCCGAGTAACCCCCTAGTTTGGATGTCACACCAAAACCATGACCGTCTGAGTTGTTCCAGATGCTGACATATTGGCCGGGTACAGCAGCGGTGACATGAACTTGAGCGCCTGAAGACGGTATAATCTTTTCAGGCGAGGCAAATACAGAGACGGAATTGCGAAGAAGACTGGAGAACAGTGACTCGTAGATCGAAGATGGTTTGATGGCAACAAAGCATTCAAAGATACGCTTTCTCAATAGATAATTCTGATCGGTAAGCTTTGTTTCAAAGGGTAAGCAAGGCGATAGAGTAGTCGGAGCATAATCCAGCGGTGCGGTTGTAAGGAAAGCAAGAGTGTTGCTTAAAAGAGCTGATATTCGTTTTGCGATTTCCAACGTAACAAGGGATTTCGAATTGTGCTTCAAGAAGCTCAAAATAGACGTGATGACACATTCCTTCTGATGAAGGATGAACGACCACTCGGCTTCGTTTCGAATGGAATTCGACTCCTTTCCTGTAGGTTTGGGTAACGCATTTCTCCACATCAAAAGAAGTTGAGGCAAATGCAACTTGACAATGTTGGGACCAAGTCCCATCAAGGCGCTTATCAGTGTCCACGCTACCTGTACCTGTACGCTAGCGATGGCAGGATCCTTGTGTGTTCTATCCAGCAGCTGCTTTGCCAAAGAAGATGCTCGCTGGCTCAGGTCAAATGACGTGTAGATAGGTTTTGTTGGAAATACGCTCATCACAGAAGCAACAGCATGAACATGCCCAATGGTTCGTCGAAATAAGTCAGTTTTCGCGCTGGCATTCGACAAGTTGCTCAAATCTTTCTCCAAAAGTCCGAAAAGAGTAGGCAAGACTGTGCCTAAGTTTGTTGGTAAAGCAGTGCAAACGCATCGTAAGCACCAGGCTGACGCAGCTTGAACAGCAAAACTGGGATAAGATAGCAAGGTGATGAGCGGATTGATTAGGATTGGCTCAACTGGAAGGACTGCTCCTCCTAATTCGGAAACGAGGCTCGACACCAGGTTGACGGCTGTAATCAATGCCTGCTTATTTGGCGCAACTTGATTCGGCATTAACGCAGGCCACGCCTTAACCCATTCGTTGATAAGTACGTCGACAGCACTTGCTTGACCCTGCTCGCTAAGCAACCTCCGACCAATAACGTCATTGAGCAGAAAGAAAACCTCTTCTCGAACAAAAGCGGCATCCGACTGATTGATAATATTTCGCAAATTTCCAAGCAGCTCAGTGAATAGATGCTTAACGATAGCGGCATAGTTGCTTTCAACAAATCTCGTTCCAAGCTGAATAAATAATGCTGCATATGTCTCAATAATACCAGCCTTGAGTTCTTTTGGAGCGGTTAGGCGATTATATGCCGATGACAGTTGCATCAACATTTGCTCCATCGATAGCAACGTCGTTTCTTTCGATGCAATATCTTCCGGTGTCGATCCATCAGTTGCAACAGCTGTCGATATACGTTTAACAGTAGGCTTATTGGGATCAGTGGTAGCCTTTAGTTGTGTGAACGCCAATATGGCGGAAAGAGTAGAGGATACCGCTCGTCGAACTGGAAATGTTGATCCTTCCAACGCCTTGAAAAGTGCCTGGAGCATTTGCTCAATGTCACTAAGCGTCAGAGTTTGAGGTGCATGTTGAACACATGCTTGTAAACACTGCAATAGTCAATTTAGAAAACTGAAAACCGGTTCATTTTTTTACCCTTTGAGATAGTTCAAACCTGAGCAGCCGCTACTCGTATGACTTGAGCTTTGTCGGGCAAAGCGGCCTTCAAAAATTTATGTAGATCCTTCAGCGTTGGGTCAGCAGCCGCTTTTCCTGCACCCTTCAGCAACAGCGTAAACGCATTAAGTGCTTCTAAACGCATCAAGAGCGAATTCTGTTGTCATAAAGTGATGAAGGCGTCAGTGGCGAGTTATGTAAAAATGATCCACTTAAGGCAAGTACTTTACATTGCTGTTCTTCAATACTTTTAACAGTATATTGGCAGTTTCCGTGAAGAGAGAGAGAATATTACTTCCCAGTGTCCCCATGATTGTACCAATAGTCGTTATTGCGGCACTACAAAAAAAGAAAATGTCAATGCCCAGCTCAAATCGTTAAAACTGCTTCGCGTTCGTTCCATTCATCAATCCATACATTTTAGCCTCTTTCTCGACATTTTTCCCCGCACTTGCAATTCCGTGCAGAGTTACCACGGTATCAAACATAGTACGAGTCTCAGCTCGAGTATACAGCAGTATAAAGCATCTCCCAATTAAACACCGAATGGGCCGCCTTGGCTTAGGGCTAGCCAGAGTAACAAAGCTCAACAGTGTCTTTTCGAGTTTTGGTTGAGCTTTCTTTAGTATTTCCTATTTTCTAGAGTTAGATTGCATTGCACAGGTTAGATGTGCAGGTTGGAGCGGTTGACTTACGACATCGATCAGTTTGCTCTCATGTTCAACATGTGACAGCCACTGGAAGACGAAAAGTTCTTGCTTTTCTACTGTCCCGGCTGCCGCAAGCTTTTTCTCATCAAACACAAATGCATCGGGAATACCAGTTACAGCATCTGCTGTTGCTGGTGGCATTTGGCGGGATTGGGTGTCGCTTCAACTGTCAGGCAAGCGGACCTGAACGCTAAGAGCGCATACTGATGGAGCCGTCACGTGGTTTAGCACTTTCTTGCCGCGCTTTGCTTGTTCGAGGATTTTTTTGTATTGTGCGTGGGACTAAAAGAAATACTTTTCCTCCTGCTTGAGAGTTAAAGTAACAAGCTATTCATTCAATTTAATGAAATTTGAAGTAGTATAAAGAATGCGGTAGTGAGAGAATTAGACATCTGTCCTTCAATAATCCATCAGTGAATTTGAGTTAAAAAGGTGTCTTGGTACACACTTTTAATAATGATGATAAAGTGGTTTTCTTAATGATCTTAATACACCGCTCTAAAAATTAGTACGGTTCGTTATGCATCTTTTTTTTGGATTATTGTAAGAAGTTGCTGTCTGCCTAAGATCGCTTCAAGCCTAACAGTTTCATTGTAATGGCTGTAAATGTCATCACTTTCTAACAAAGAATCTCAAAGACGTTTGCCTTGCAATAACAAAAAAAACCTTGAATGATAGGACATATTTTGTTGGCGCAATATGTGCTCTTTGCATAAATACAGTGAAGTAAAAGCTTCTCATTTTTGAAGACATAGCATTTAAAAGAAATATTTTACATACCCAGAATTATTTCTTCATGATCAGTAATGGAAAGTAATATTACACTAAGCACAAGTTTAATTGCTCATATTATACGATTTATAGCTGCTGTGCAAGATCATTCATGATGACTGAGTAGTCTTCTCTCTTCGTTCCTGCACTGAGTAATGATTTATACGTAAAACTGCTCTACTTCCATAAATGCTTGAGCTCGCATTGTATAGGAATTTGTATCGAAAAGACTATGCATTCCATTCTATTTGTAAATCGAAAGATAGCAACATGCAACTCATAGAAGAAAAATGACAAAATTGTTGTAGTATAATACAATTAATGGAGGAAAACATGAAGGGTGATTGCTCTAGAATTCACTGCTGTAAACAAAAAAAGCTTGTGAGCTTCTTCTTGTTTGTTATTTTCGCGAATAAGAGGGTTGTACTTCTGGGTCTGAATCGCTCGCTGTACTTATTCAAAAGCCGTCTCAGGTACTCTTTTACTTTGACCTGTTGTACAACTGTCATTATCAAGGTGATGGCAACTACCGATACCCCAGCAGCAATAGAGGTAAGCCCTTTACTCCTCCTGATCGGTTCAAAAATACCATCTGATCAACCAACTACCAAACAAGTAGATTGCAAGCCTACATGATCTTCACGCGGAAGCTGCAGCGATACAAACCCACTTCAAAGACAAAGAATCGGAATTCAACTGGGAAGCCCGAGAATCCTCCATAATACGACTTCGAGCAATACTTCACGGAAACGCTAGTCAAACTTGGCCCGATGAGTTCGCTCATGACATACACAACTTGACAGATGCAATCCTCAAAGGCGTGAGTGACCGTAGTTTAGCCGAAACACTTGCTGCCAAAGTCCCTCAGTCGCTAACCCCTCTTCTCGCTAGCTTCAAAGCTTGCGAACTACACTATCATTGGCAACCCTTGCATTGATAGCAGATTTAGGAAGTTACCTTGGATCTCATCTAGATAACTATACCTTTGACACTTTGTTGCAAAATCTGTTGCGTTGCGCTCTCCTGTCAAAGAGACTGGTCTCAACCGCCTCCATGACGGCTACGGTCACCTTCCTGACAGAAACTCCATTCCACTCCAAGGTTATGTCACATATTTCGGCTCTCTCTAATGACAAGAGTATTCAAGCCAGACAGTTTGCTTTTGCATACGCTTGTTCTTTTGCACAAGCACACGGGGCTAAATCAAAAGGTCCTTTCGAAAAAAGTGGAGGAATAGATCTTTTTTCCAAAATGATTCAAAAGGGACTATCAGATGCAGCTCCAGCGGTACGAAGTTCAGCTAGAGAGGGGTTTTGGGTATTTCAATCTCTCTGGAAGGATCGTGGAGACAAGTAAGTTTGTTTTAGAAGCAAGGCTTCATGAGATCACACAGCCGTTTTGATATTAATTGTTACTCGCGGCCAGATTGCTCAAATCTCTAGATCAAGCTTCACAGAAGCAATTGCTGCGCAACAAACCTGGATCAGCAAACACCGACCCTTCTAAGTTACAAGCTAGCAGAACCGCATCGTCGAGCAGTATAGGATCGAATGCTTCCAAACGACCCACTTTAAAAACATCTAATACGTCATTAAAAAGCTCAACTTCGATTCATTCTGATCACTCAAAGTCCAAAACTTCACTTCCAGTAACTCAAATTGCTCATCCTCGTGCAGTCTCACCTTCTGTATCCAACACATCCAATACGTCAAATGACTCGCACATAAGTCAATATAGTCGAAAGCCACTTGTCTCCTCCAAGTCTTCAACTTCCAAACTTCCTACTATAACCAAAAGCAGTGTTGCTGCAACCTCATCAACTGCATCTCAACGCAGCTTGATTGGAAAACCAAAACAGCCCACTACTCGTAAACCCACAGTGACAGAGCTCATCAATAGTGATGATGATAATGTGCGGTGTACCGGAATATTGACCGTCGCTGAAAAGCTTTTGGAAGTTAATTACAGTTTTGGCAAGGATGCGCATCTGTCGGCTGATTTACCGGAAACCACAGTTCTTGTTCCTGCTTTGCTGGTCAATTTACAGTATCCGAGATCTTCCGCCTGCATTACTTTGATGAGCTGGGATGGCATAGCGGGTGTCATAGGAAAAATTTGCTCGGTCGAGCAATTCGTATACCCGTTATTGCTATCGATGGAACGTGAGCAAAATAATGCATCTTTCTACGCTACTTTGAAATCAGGCTTTTGCCGATGGAAGCGGCTATTGAAGAAATTTGATGATAACCTGGGAGAAACGCTTCTCAAGTGCTTTCTCACCACAATGGCTAACCGCCAGCAGATGAACGGTTCATTTGCTGTTACTCAGATGGACATGTCAAGCCGCCATAAAATTGCTACCATCTTACTGGAGTGGATGGATGAACTGGTGTGTGTGGTTGTAGGATTGTCTGCCGATGATGTCGACGGTATAGAGGATGATAGCGAAACTGCCACTGCTTGGTTAGGTGAGAATGAAGATCTAGCACCGGCATGGTTTGAGCAAGATCACAATTTGCGGAAATACTTGACAAAGTTGATTCCAATACTACTTTCAACTACGCCTACCACAAGCCAATATTCTCCATTACTACAACTGATTGGGCACCTTCGACTTGTCCATGAATCTGTCTTCCAGGCTATTTTGATGTCCTTGGATGCAAGCGTTGCAGATCGCGTTTGTCATGCGCTTGGGATATCACCACCCTTACAGGAGCGAGCTATCAATCAAGTCAGCATGGATTATACGCCATCGGTCAACATTTCTGAAGCCGCCGCGGACTTGCTTCAGCGCACGGGCATGGATGTCGATCATACCGATGTGACAGAAGATATTTCGAAAATCAGTCTTGAGCATCTGGAGCAAGAAGACCCTGAGCTCGAAGCTGAAATTGCGACTCTTGCAGTCCTTTCTGCGGAACGGTTGATGAAGAATGGAAATGGAACTCATGAGACCCCTGAGGTCCTGGTGCACATCGAACCAGTGGTATCAGAAATAGCAGCTACAGACGAAACGGACCACCCAGAGCAAGAAATTTTGCAAACTCCAGATCGTGTAAAATCGGCCTTAATGCATACCCCTCCGTCATGGCCACGACGAGAGCAAGAAAATCACGATGTTCAGGATCCAATCGCTGTCAACGACAGTATAGAAAACAGCAAGAGACACAAACCAGCACAAACGTCTAATCCATCGCCGTTTTCTAAATCCAACAAAAATCGCAGTGGTTTATTGATCCCCTTGATAGATCGCTTGAAATCAGGAAACCCTGCCCTGGACGAAGCTTTCTTCCGAAAAGTAGTCAGATTGGCAAAGGATAACCCTATAATGCAGAGATGGGACCAAGGTGGTAACTGTGCAGACGGTGCAGACTTGTGGAACGGTGAAAGCAATGATGCCAGCCTGTTCAAAAATTTGATCATAGCCACACTCCCATACCTAGAGCAGACAGAAAGCAACACTCCTCACAGAGAAGACATTTTGGCGCTTTACAAGCAATTACTATTATGTCAACCAGGGCTCTGGAAATTCTGGTCCATTTCATCCCGGGAGGATGAAGGGATATCTGTTACCACCATCACTAGGCTATTGTTGAAATGCAGAAGCTCCAGTACGGCCAATGTAAGTTACGGTCAATGGGGACTTTATACATCAACATCTGCTAACACCATATATACTATACAGGTCATGTCGTCAGTGGATGACACCCTGGATACCTTCTTTTTCACTTTGGATGGGGATGTTTGTTTGAAAACCCTTTTAGAAATTTTGGCATTGGAGCTGGACGAACAACCTGTGTCAGAACCTCAAGATAGCTGGACTATAACACATCATCACCCTATAACATCAGCATTTTCATACTTGACCAAGATAACTCCCAGATGCAACCCGGAGACAGCCGACCGATATTTGGCGGATGGTGGGAAGCTAGCTCTTGTAAAGGTAAGAATTTTTATAACGCCTAATTGATGAACTCGGCTAATCAAGATTGTTTAGGGCTGTAATTATCCCCAGGTATCTGCTCGAAAGGCATGCGTGGATTCCATCGTTAGTTTGAATCAGCTCATACCTGGCGGGGTGATCAAATACTTGGACGACCTTAGAGACGATCAAATGAGATTGGTTCAGCATTATATCACGAAAGCGCAAAACAAACCTTTGCATCGCGATTTTTCGTCCATGCAAAGACTGTACTCCTCATAACCATAGTCTTTTGTGACATAAGTTAGCCAAAAGCTGATCCCCAAAAGCATATAACTAATATTGTTTTAACTGGTTACCCCAGTCTATATCTAAAAGTTATAATAAAGTTTATATTCAAGAACTTCATGTGCAGATATACTACGACTATTCTCCAAGCAAGAAATTGTCTGATAGGCGAGATTACGAAACCTCAAACATCAAATCATGACAAGAAATGAGTTAAAATTTTTGGTTTGGTGATCTCTCGCATTGAGAATTATGATAAATTGAGTTCCTGGATTGCTCTATCGTATGCGCAGTGGAACACGACGATCACATACAAATATTTAAATAATTGGCAGATTCCGTTTCATGTTGGAAGTGGCCATTGTCGAACAAGGAAGTTGTGAAAGGGTATTAAGACGGGCGATTTCATTGTCCAAAGCAATGACAGCGTTAACAATGTGACTTATGTAATACGATCCATCATTGTTTCTTAAAATGGCCTTTGAAATATAGCATAGTTAGCGGCAGAAAAGTTGCATTACCGTACGTTCATGAAAAAATATTATTTACCACCAGCTAGCCATACTCTTCAATGTCTTATTGGATCGATTCACATTGTCCTCTGCATCTGTCATCTACACAATATGACGTTTAGCTATGGCCTTCGGCTAATGCGACAATGTATTTTTGTCGCCTCATATGTTCCTTACCTCGTCTCTTGAGCGCTCAAGCGTTTCTCTTTGTCCACGTAGGGTGGTCAGAACGTCACCTCCTATCTTTTCATTTTCAAGCGCCATGCGTTGGATATTGTTGAGTCTATTACTGGATTCCTGTATTCGATTCGCTTGTACTAGAAGTTGATCCCGCCGACTGGAGGCTCCTTCAGCTTTAACTTTATGATTTCCATTCTGGAATTAAAAAAGTTTCAACAAAGAGGACAACATATCACAATACCCATAGTGAAGAAGCTCTTACAAGCTCACTAAGTCGTTGTCTATAGCCTCTTGCGTTGGCCTTCTCTACGACATATTCTGACGGCAGTGAATCATCAAGTAGGAATTCAAGTTGGTTCAACTTTACATAATGGTTTAGCCTTCATCCATTTTGTTTCATTTCCAAAACAAAAGCGTTGTAATGTTGCCATACCAATTCCTGCGCATAACTCAATTGCATTGGATCGGTTCCTGCTGTGAAACATTTGAGTCATGAATGTCAGAAACTATTGTTGAAAAAACATATGCATTCAAACAAAGGAAGGTACCGTTGAATTTGCCGATGACTTTACAGAGCCTGCCATCGAGGTCTTGAACAGTGGACGTCATATTGAACCAGACGGCAGAAAAGAAGTCCGTTATGAGCTATAGAAATGTCTGTGCGCAGTCCCACTGGAAACTCAGCCCGCCGCGAACCCTGTACAGCATCGGTCTCACCCAAAACTGCGAAAAAGTTTTTGAATCCTCAATGCACAAGATCTTGTTCTGAATGTCCTCCATTTCTACACCAGTCAATGCAAAATTCAATCATATCTCAGTATTCGAGTATCGCGCCTCATGCAGGAGCATCGATATCCTTTAATGCCCCCAAACGAAAATGGTCCTCAGTCTTATCGAGCAGCGATTCTCCGACTCCTTTCCATGACAATTTTCTTAGTCAAATTGAACAGCATCAACCGCGATATGATGCATCAGAAAGCATCACACCAGTTTACAAAAATCCATCCGCTTTAATCGTACCATTGCGGTTTCCAACTCTTGATAAAGGAAGTGCGCGTAGCCTTTCTCGTTCAAGTTCCTCTTCCCAGGTTCCGACCAGGGATCCATCACCGAGTACACATTCTCAAGAGACCAATACATCAGGAGACCGATCATCTGCGATATCGTTTTCATTGATTGTTGGAGTACTAGCATCCGAAATGATGTCCGTTAAAGAAGCGATTCTCAAATCGATAAGTTCCAAGTTGTTAGAACCATGTAAGTTATTTCCTGACCGATGATTCGATAGCTTGAGGACTAGACGACCGAAATGCGACCTATTCGATCTAACATGATAATTGCAGGCGGGCAGAAGTGGCCAGTTGACGAAAAGTTTTCGAGCTTTGTATACCAGCAGCTGCAAACCCATCTAAAAAAGGAAACACCACAAGGTCAAAATAGCGCACAGCTAGTTCGCTCTGATGATCCTGATGTCCGTAACGCTGTAGAATTTTACTGCTTGCTAGTAGCGTTCATGACCGTCTACGTTTCATTTTTAGAGGTATCCACATCATTGATGGCGTCCAAAGAATCACTGGGCTTCCTGGCTCTACCGTTCGAAACCATCATGAATAGCTTCGATCCCTTCGATAACATCTTCCACGACGCGTCAGAGGATATGTATTTTTGGTACTATGTCGAGCAACGGTATTTTTTGGGTTCAGTCACGTCAAGCATCTGCAAAGAACTACAAGTGCTAAATTTTACCGTTGAAAAACCTCACCAGGCCGAAGCTATCTTGTCATCCTTTTACACAAACCATCTTCTACGGTTCGCAGCACAAAGGCACCAGAAAGACCATGGACAATTCTACACTCCAACTTCAGTAGTGGATTTCATGTGGACAACTTGTATGAAGGACGATGCTGACTGGGTGTCCAATGTTCTCCATTCATATTGCCCAAGCGTGCTGGATCCATGCATGGGCACGGGTAGCTTCCTGAGCAGCTACATAGAGCGAATAGTTCAGTGTTTACAAGAAAGAAGCACGTCGTGGGACAACTCAGATGCTTTAAAAACGATGATCAATTCCATGTGTAGCAATATTTGGGGAATCGAGATTGATCATTTTGTAGTACAGCTGGGCAAACTCAATGTCATGCTTCACATTTTCCCTCTTTTGTGTCGCTGGATGAGTATAACGGGACAACCTTTAGACTTTCGATTACCAAGGCTCAACCTCTTCTGTAATGATATTTTAACGCTGTCGTTACCTCCGGCCACCAATCACTTCAATAATTGGGAGTTCGAACAGCTCAAAAAATTGAGAGACCCTGAAGTATTAAAATTCGAGTACATGGTCACCAACCCACCTTACATGATTCGAAAGACTGGATTTATATCCGTGCCAGATACTTCACTGTATGATATGTCTCTTATTGGCGGAAGAGGAACGCAAGCTTATATGTACTTTATGTGGATTTGCTTGCAGCGTTGTCATCCACTTCGGGGTAGGCTATGCTTTATCACTCCTAGCCAGTGGATTCTTTTAGAGTTTGCCAAAAATTTGAGGTAAGAACCGTTTGTACTGAACAGCAACTTGTGGTAGCTATACTTATTTACATGTTGTTAGATCTTGGCTTTGGAAGAACTATATCCTTGATGTCATCTATCAGTTTGAGCCTTACAAGGTGTGGCCAAAGATACAAACGGATTCACTCATTTTCCGATTGCGACCAAGATCTGCAGCCCACCTAGAAGAAGCATGCACTTTATTTTTGCGGCATGAAGATCGGACATTGACTCTTGACAGCGTTCTGAGCGACTACCAGTCCTTCATTTTTAAAGACCCTACTACCCATACACGGATTTCATACAGACTGACACCAGCAACTATTGATGCACTGGAAAATGTGAAAGACTGTTCGTTTTCCTCACTTACTCCTGCTTCTCCTGTTTCTGAACAAATGAAGCAACTCACACAAGACTTCATCAAGATTTGTGGTGGCAAGAATGACTCTTCTGGAATCCAGTCACCTTTACTATGGAATCGAGGACCTAACACCAACCCTGTATATGCTCTGCTAGTTCGCACCGAGTGGGCTCTTAAAACATTCGGTACTGATGTCGTCGAAAAATGGATGCGACCAGCCATATACTGGAATGGAAAGCGGGAGAATAGCACGACTGGAAAAAGCGAGAGCAAAGAAATACTTTTTTGGAAGGACAGAGATCGCTTGCGTGTTAGTCACAAGGAGAATTCGCCAGCAGAAGCTTATGTTCCATTTCGCTTTGAAGACTTGGCGAATGAAGACAAACATTACTCTATGATATTAGTAGACAGCGCTAATGCATCCATCCTAGAACGTGATGGAACAGATCAGCCATTATACCAGTATCTAAAGGATGCAAGGGAGAAACTGCAGCCTAAGCAAATCGACAAGGAGATTGCTTGGTGTCCATTCCGACAGTGCGGTATAGAAAGTCCTATCAAGATTGTTCATCCTATCAACTTTGGCTATTTTTCACGATCCCAACCTCGTCAACGGTTTTTCTTGGACACTCGTAGACAGTGTGTTACCAACCAATGCATGTACTTTACCATTCAACCCACGACAGCTATTCAAGACCCTTTATTCTATTTGGGCCTTTTGAACTCTTCCACGGTTCAGTTCTTCATCACCATCCATTGTTGCTACGATCAGCAAGGACGTACAAGATTCTTTGCTAAAAATATGGCAAATATTCCTTATCCACCCTCTCCGTCTTTTGAACTGGTGGCCATAATGGTCAAACTCGTTTCGAGAATAAGCAGCGTCCGATCCATGGTCTATATGGTTGCTAGAGAAAGACGCATGCGCATACTTGTTGAGAAGTTACGCCAAGGCAGATGGGATCTAAGTTGTACTGCCTGTGATAAATCCAATCACACTTCTTCTGAACATACTTCGCCAGTTGGGCAACCAGTGGAGGAGGATATCAGAATATGTCCAAACAAAAACATCTGCAGCTGTCTTCGAGTGGCGTCCCTCCTTCAATACGGTGTTGATCAACTGAGTTACCTCCTATACGGCGTACCCGTCGATACACAATTAGCGGTGGAAAGCGAGCTTTCCATCGGCACTTTCACGGATTTCGAGACCGTATTTCCGCGTCAGGACGCAATCATACCAGCCTGGTACGATAGAATCATTCAATACTCTGACTTAATCCTCTCATCTGTAGATCTGTAAAAAAAAAAAAAAGAAAAGGGTAACTTTATGTAGATTATAATTTTTGTGCCGCCTCCTATAGGAGATGTCCATCCATATCTCAGCCTTCATTTTCCTGACGTTTTTGCGTGTTTTGTTCCAGCCATGTTACCGATCATCTGGGAATGAACGATATGTGTGATGTTTTTATGCACTAAGCTGAATAAAAGCGATTGATTTCAAATTTAGATAAATGAATTCAAGGAAATTGTAGGTTAATGTGTGTTCCCCGTTCATTTTCGTACAAAACTTATTCTTTAACACCACGTTAAATTAGGTCTACGCGATATAACCTGTGAAAATATAGTTTTGCGGAGTGACATTCGTTGATATAATAATGATGATGACCTGGGTATGGCAAGAACCGATAGAACCCGTGTAGTGCATGTCCTTTCTGGTGTTAATTGCACGAAATACAGAGGATTGAAGTGTTTTAAAGTCATATTGGTTGGCGTGTCAGGAATTTACAGGGAAAATTCAGTGAAAAGCAATAAAAGCTTCTACGAATGGAAACACTGCAGGTTTCTTTCATTTGTTTGTCTTTCTTATGTTATCTATAACAGCTTTCGTCCTCTCTGCCTTTGCTTTTGTGCCATCTCTAGCTGCTACGGCCTCCACAGTGAGTGCAGAAGATCAGTTGGAAATATTGGCTGTTCATAATCAGTATCGTGCCATGTCTGGTGCTGCACCTCTTGTTTGGAACACAACAGTTGCAGACTTCGCTGAAAGCTGGGTAAATCAGTGCATAAACGCACACAGTCTAAGTGTAAGTTGATTGTGATATTGAAAATGATCTATAAGAGTAAAACTGATCTGTTCATACTGCACACCAGCCTATCTATGGAGAGAACATGGGATATGGCTACAATACTTGGGAACTAATGACAGACAGATGGGCGGAGGAGGCCCAGTACCATAACTTTAATACAGAAGAACTTCAAATTGAAACACTACACTTTACTCAGGTAGTTTGGAAATCAACCGTATCCATTGGTAAGTAATAATCACTTTGGTCAGTCTACGTCGTCTTCTTTTTCGAAAAACAACCTTTTGGTAATTCATTCTCCGTTACAATAGGATGTGCAAGGAGCAGCTGTGATTTTAATCCAAGATTTTACTCCTGCAACTACTACCCGCATGGAAATACTTTGACACAATTCGAAGCAAACGTTTCTCCACCCAGCTAAATCCATCTGTCCAGCGTATGTATCAGACGACATTCTTAATAGGACTACATGTGCTGCTCCTCAGCATGACATCTGTGCACACAAAGTGCTAAACTACTTATTACATTTCCCAAACAGCTAGCAAAATATTTTTGTATATAATACATACCATGGAGTTACATCCCATGGAGTACTAGCATACACATTAGTTGCTGAATTGAACCAAAGAAAACAAAATGGCAGTTTGGGTGCAATCTTGCATTGAATTATAAACAGTTGTGGAGAAAAAAAAAAGGTATTACAGATTACAAATATGGTCTATCGTCAGGATCATCTACGACAAAGTCATCGTCTTCCTCCTCTTCTTCGTCGTCCACTTGATCTTGGTATTCATCCTCGTCAGAATCGTTATCTGTTCTTGTACTTCTGCGACCTCGTTCCGTTTTCGCAAGCGGCAAAGTTGGATCTATAAGAGAGGTCACATTAGATGGGAGTGCCACGAAACCAAAACAGTTAGTGAAAGAGACGTACTTTGGAGCCGAGTTTTGAACATGCGCGCCAGCTTGACAGCATTTTTATAGATTATGGAGGTCTCGTCATTATACTTTTGAGCATTCTTTCGTATCCGTTCTACATCCTCAATCACAGCCTGAAGTGGTGGGTTAGTCACAATGAGGTTGTCAAACAGTGGGATACCTTAAAAATTGCGCTTTACCTCTGCGTGGCGGTAAAAGTTGTTATTAAGCCTATTAAGCACCATGTTGATACATACTGGGTATGCAATTTGTAACAAGTAGTCCGGATAATCATGCCAAGGAACATGCTCTACGAAAAGCTCATAATCTTCCTCCTCTTTCAACCAGTGCAGTACATCGATTGCACGTTTTTTGACGTCGTCGGCAAGATACTCTGCATTGTCATAGCGCTGGAAAAGATCTTGCCCTCGCGGAACCAGCTCCCAAGGACTAAGATTTTCAGGTGGTGAAGTTGGGTCATCCCTAGGCAGCAAATGAAATCGTCAATAACAATAAAGAAAATACAGCGTCCAATTTGGTATAAATGACTTACCAAACAATGTGGAAATAGGCCCAAGGACTTGGTAAATTAAGCTCATCCCAATGACCACAATCCGTTTGGATCCCTACAATCGTGCCAGGATAAGCGCCATTATCATAAACAGCGTCAACCTGTTGTCCTATCGCTAGATAGCTCCAGATTTCCATAGACGACAAGAAGCGGTTCCATAATACCAAGAATTCTGGACAATTGTCCTCATCGCAATAGTCAATGGTGATATCGCGACCTGAACTACGCCATTTGGGTTCAGCTTTCTGGAATAAAGCTTCTTGTATATTGGTAAGGGTTTGCAAGCGCAGTTTTAAGCGACAGAAGGTAGGCGGCCCCACTTGCCATTGGTAGCCAATGACACGGGCAAATAGCATTTTACCAGAAGTGGTTACAGGCCCGTGTCTAGGATTGAAGTTGTGGATATAGGCAGATCGACTCCAGTATTCTTCATGGCCTTCTACGCATATAACAATAATGTCGTCTACTTGAGGATGGTAAGGCGACAGCCGTCTTGTTTCCATTCTAATCCATTCGGTGGGCTCATAGTCCGTGAGTTCCAGCCCTTGTGGTGCCTCCAAAGACGAGGTATTGTCGGCCTGATCAGGGGGAGGATTCTTCCTTGGTCGGCCACGTTTCTTTACTGGCATAGCGACGGGTTCTTGGACTTCAACTGACTGTAAACGTCGTCGTTTGACAGAAGGTCCCTCCATGAAATCTTGATCATCTTGATCATCGTCCTCATCATCCTCGTCTTCATCATAGACAATAGCCCGTCGTTTAATAGGTCGTGTTGTAGTCGGTAAAGTCTCACGGGCTTCATCCTTAAAATCTTCATCATCGCTGGTCTTTGCTCCATTTCGTTGTGAAATGTTAGACCCAACCACATCGACATCTTCGCTTTCATCATCACTACGGCCGCTTTCAATGAATTCCTTATCGGTATCATCATCTTCAGCATAAGAGATTTGTCGATTTCGACTACGTCGCATATGACGTGATGAATCAGTCCCATCAGAATCGGCACTCTGTAATCTTCTTGTCTTCTTTGGGCGACCTCGCCGCCTCCGTCCAGTGGAGGTGGAGGGTCGGCTAGAACTTCCATTTCTGTCTGCTGGTGGTCGACCACGGCGTTTCGGTCGACCTCTACTTTTACGTCTTGCTCTATATCCACTATCGCCAGCTTCATCGTCCTCTACAAATTCATCATCGTCAATACCAGCATTTGAGGCCAAGTCGTCAGCAGCCAGGCCACCATTGGAGTCATCCTCCGATTCGTCGCTGCTAGCACTACCATCTTGCACATCCGTGTAGTCTTCATCGTCAGATTCGTCATTTTCCGCAGCACGTATGGGAATATCAAAGATAGCCAAGTCTTCGGTTTCTTCTTCTTCAATATGAACGAAGTCTTTTCGCTTTTTAGACGCCTTTGCACGGTCGATTTTAGGTACTGCCGCAATACGAGCTTGCTTTGCCCTACAAGGAAATTTCCAGTCAACCATATTGTGTCAAAGCGTGCATTGCGAATCCTGTCAAGAAGTGTTTACTTACTGCTGCATCTCCTCATTGTACCAAGCACGACGTTGCTGTTCTTCGAATTCAAAGTACTTGTTTGTCAAGGGCAAATTTCGACCTTTGATTAAATGGACATTTAGTTCAAACGTCTTTCCAGATGCATATGTCTACTTGCACAGCACAATACTTACCGTAACCTGCTGGCTTCTGATGTGGGTATTCGACGCCACCCCAATCAATGATAAGACTGCGGTCCATCATATGTGGTGGAAGCTATGGTCAAGAAAAAGGGTTAAGATATTTGTACTGAACAGGATTCTCAACACATGCATGAAAGACTTTAGTTCATTTACCTGTGTTTGTTCGTCAATAAAATTCCAATTTTCATCGTATCGAACAGGCAAAAAGTCTGTCCAGAACTGCTGTCCGCGTTGCCAAGTCTTTGTCTGTGCATATGGCTGAGTTGGTTGACCAACACCGAATAATACACACTTTCCTTCAGAATCCGTAACAGCGTACATCATACCTAGAGCAACATCTTATTAGGACTCAGGAAAATTTGATTGACATATAGTGTGGACCATTCTGCTTACCGTCTTTCGAAAATTTACAGTCAAGTAAATTGCGCTCAGGATAGTAATGACAGCTCATCTGCGTATAGGTCGCCAGGTCCCATAGAATTGCACGGCCATCATAGCCAGCAGATAGCACGGTTCTGGGATCCGTAGGATGAACATCCACGGCATACGTCTCTTCAGTGTGCCCAATAAGTGATCCCATGAGTTTTCCGGTCGTGGAATTGAACACCTTCAGATCGCCATACGTCGTCGCTATAATGCATGCTGAATCATCCAAACTCCAAGCGATCATGGAAACATATGCAGATTCCCTGGAAGGAGGACCTTGTGGGCCTTGCATTTGAACATCTCCAGCTACACCTGAATTATCGAATCCATTCTGTTCTTGGTTGACGTTATTTGTATTTCGACGTGAACGCATATTATAGCTTGGAGTTTCTCCCATATGGTCTCTATCGTCACCAGGAGCATTCGAGGGTCTGTCTCCGTTGGATGACGGGTCTTGAGTTGGGTCAGCTGATTGATTCGTATCGGAAGGAGCCACAGGTGTCTCATTATTAGTGGATTGGATTGTAGCGACAGTTGACATTCGTCTAGCAGGCTGTGGAGTTGATTGCGGCTGGGTATTTGGCTGCTGCGTTTGCTCCGTTGTAGATGTACTTTTCTCCTTGATGTCCAGAACAAGAGATTTCCATTCGTTGGTTACGCCATCGATGTACCAAATTCGAGCTGTGCCATCCATACAACCGCTCAAGATCTTCTTTCCATCATGGCTGTAAGCAATATCTGTAATACCGCCATGGTGACCCTCTAAGTTGGCCATGGGAATAACATTCGAAGATTCCAGAGCCGACATATCGAAGTTTTGCATCAAGCTAGGTCGGCCCTTTTTCTTTGGTCGTCTCAAGGTATTGCCATCCAATTCACTACCGCTACCACTCTCCACCGCCTGAGAGGCACCATTCATTGAATATTCGGCAATACTTGTCTGTCCCTTCAAGGTAGAAAAGACATGTACGATGCCGTCGTCTCCAGCAACAGCGAATTGAGTTCCAGATCGATTAAATGACGCACAGCGAACTTGATCTTTAAGTCGGAATCGGCAAGGAAATGTAAGAGGGGCGTGTGGATCGAAGAATTGCAGAGTTTGACGATCCCACTTCCACAATCGCACCATGCCGTCTTCACTAGTCGCCATTAAGTAGCGAGTATCATTCATGGGCGAGGGAGAGAAGTTAACGGTGGTAAATCCCTTTCTCTAGAAACCGTTCAGAAGGGTTAATTATGAGTTATATTATAATAGATCTGTTTGTTTGAACTTACGGCGGTGGTGCCAGAAGTGAGAACGGCAATAGGACGAAAATCTTTCAAACTCCAAACTCGGATAACGCCATCAGTAGACGTGGTGGCCAAAAGGGTGTTTTCTTCATTCAATGTCAAATCGGTTATTTCCTTTTGATGTCCACGCAGAGTATATATCAGGTATCCAGTTCGAGCGCACCATATCTTGACGAGATAGTCGTCGCTGCCAGTGATGACACGTAGACCAGCTTTATCGAACGTAACGCAATAAATTGGAAATCGATGCCCGAATAGCGTCACTAGCTCCTTATAAGACTTTGATACAAACGTAGGTTGTCGTTGATCTCGCAATACATTGCCTCCCAATTCACGGCCTGTCAACGCTAAACAAGAATTGAAGACTTGACGATTTGGATGCGAATATATGTGCTTTCCAAGGCGTGATCGTGGTGCTCTAGGAATATAAGGCTTGTCGTTATGTACGGAGATAGTCCTCAACAATGAAGCGTCACCTGGTCCCAATAATGTAGAAGAGCCTTTGGCGGGCGGTGGTAAGAGGGTATCGGTATGTTGAACGAGTCTTTGCAACAAATCATGAAGATGAGAGCTCGCGATATGAGAATTACGAGAGGTCTATTGAGATATAGAGCACTGGATTTAGACGGACAGCAGGAGGTATAACGTGAAGTTTAAAAAAAACTTACTAGTTCCTCGAGAGTTAATGGGTGAGATTCGCCTTTCCAATTGAATCGACAAGGTAGTAGCTCAGGGTGTTGCTCAGTCAGTTCCGTCGCTAGGGCTGCTGAGGCGGCTTTACAGGGACCCGACGCTAGGAAGCGCGCGATCAGAAAGTAAAGCTAGTATTGGTGAATGTTAGGGTAAAAAAGTATTATGGTTACTGGGACATTGCAGCTACCAAAAAAAAAGGAAGTCCAATGCAAAGCACATACCTCTGCAAGTGGATTCGATTGCAGCAATGGGAAAGGAAAAATATGAATTGAGCACAGGTAACTTAAAAGTGATTGATCTAAGGGCGATTCCCTTACCTCTGTCAGTCTGCGTCTCCATGAACAAAATGGCATGCAGGTGGGCAAAAGAGAAAAGAGGTGAGCGCGGTGTAGCGAAGTATTATAAAATCAAAGTCCGACTGGGTTATTTCATATTGTGACACACCTCTTGGCGACCTTCTCTTCCTGTCTTTTTGCCTTGAAGAGAGGCAAGGGATGTGCTTTGGTCACCATTTAACACTGTTAAATGTTAGATAATGAAATAGACTATGATACTATGAGAAAATGATGTGACTCAAAGTCGAAATACATGAGTATTAAGCAAGTGTGTATTCAATTTGATTGTTCCTTAAACTCGATGTCGCGTCGTATACGCGTTCATTGTCTTCGTGTTGAAGCTTGATGATTTTTTTTTCGGAGGAAATTGTTGGCTTTGTGCCTTTAGCCGGGGTGTATCAAAGCCAAGCACCAGTAAAAAATAGAGCTGAAATTTTTTTTTAAATATTTTATTATTCATGGTTGAAATGGTTGATGGTATTATGGCATTTATACAATGGAATAGCATGCAGGAATTGGTTGAAAGCGAAGTGCACAGAGCAAGCTCCAAGCTACTTTTTGGCTTGGACGCTCTGACATTCTTCATCTCAGCCCAAAACTCCTTGTCGGCGTTTAAAAATGCGAGTTTCCATATCTGGCTATGCTCAGTCATTTGGTGGAGGTTGCGACGCTTCCTAGCTGCCTTCGCTGATATCATTTGCTACAGTTGGATTTGCTTGAGGCAGAAGCAAAGATATAAGTTATTTCTTTTCAATTCCTTCCACTGACAGGCGTATAAACTGTCGCAACGTCTCTACTTCGAACATCAATATTTTATCACCCAGAACAGAGCGGCTATTAGTGGAAGAAATGTACCTTGAAGGGTTATGAATAAAGCACTATCCCATTATGACATATTGGCCTCATTATCGGCACATTTTGTCAGGATATAAAAATTCTACAATATACTGATGCTTAAACGCTCCTTGAGGCAGCTTAAGCTATGGCTGCTTGACGGTACTACTGCTACACCTGTTTATCAGTTGGATCAAGAAATTTACTACTTGCAATTGAAACGCTTCATCGCATTAAGCTTCACCCTTATTTTATTTTTAATCGCATGTGTAGCTATATTGACAATTGATTCCAAATTCTAGCCTAGAAGCGAAGCATACAAAAAAATGAGTTCTTTTTTTTTCGACGATTTTCGCGGAGAGTAGCGATGTCACGTTTATCCATCGCGATCGAGTCTCTCACCCTTTCAAAAAGAAAAGTTACCCCTTCTGGCGGATATCATCACATTCTGTGCTTTCATCTCGGTCCCAAATCAAGAAACACAGTAACGGTGAAGTAAACGTGATCTATTGCTGCAGCCGGTATTATTTTCTGCCATAGTCTACTTTCAATGAACGACTGTCCAAAGATTGATATGAAATCTCGAGAATCCCGAGCTTTATGAAACATAAATGCGCTGCACATCTCTAAATATTTTTCATTTTACTAAGCGTCATAAATATATGAAAGTAGCAATATTGCATTGGAGCATTGTTGGCAAAAGCTAGCATGATAGCAGGAAAACCGTTTCAAAATCCCTCCGAATTCCTACTGCATATATGTGCGCCTTTATCAACGGACGTTGAGCATTGCCATTTGCTAAGAGGATTTCTCTTTAAAACTTTGTCTTTATCACCTAAAGTAATGGGACGGATATCGATTGGCGTCTGTATAAAGTGACGAGACATGCATCTGCGCATCGACTGAAATCCTTTGATAAGAACAGTTTACAATCCTATCATTCTGATCTTGCACACTCTTTGAAAGATCACTATACTTTTCATATCCTGTTGTGTGCATTGTCCTACCGTTACAAGCATAGAAAATGAAAGTAAATTGTGTTGTGTGCGACAGTGGAAATGTCCTTGCGCATGTGTTCGGTTAAAAAAAATTGGGTTCCTGCGTGGGACAAAGCATCACTGCAACGAGTTTAACGGCGTGAGGTATGTCAAAACAGCCAACCGATAAGCGAAACAACATTTATCCCCGGTTACTAAATTTTTATGTACCATGGCATTATCCAGGGTGAATATAAGCGACGATAAGCTGGATAGATGGCTACAATCTAAGCTGCGTGTTGCAAGTGGTTTTTGGAAAATGGACTCATGCAACAAATCGATTGGCTACTTGTAACCAGCAGCAACTTGGACTGAAAACCATGTTTATTTCTCGGTGATTTAGTAAACAGCTTCTACTAGTTCTTTTTAGAGAAACATTCATTACGATATGCATACTGGTACATGCCTCCTTTCACCCAAATGTTGGGAACGAACTTCCGAGTCATGAACATAACAGTTTGTTGGAATGGTATTGATGTAAAGTAGTACCAACCAAAAGCGGCGACCACAACCTTTTTTTGGACACTTTATTGGGCATCTACGACTGGGGTAGCTAGTGCGTTAGATGTGCGATTGGTGCGATAATACCCCGGTCAATTGTTTGCAGACTCTACCCTTCACAGGTTACACTGGACAATGATGTTGGACAGAACGTGAATCGATTATGCCTTTCTGTATTGGGTAACCCGAACGACTCACCCACCACAAGCCAATCAAGGCAAATCAACCCACAGCGCGTTATGAAGAACTACCCAGGTGGGCTGAAGCTGGGCGTGATTTTTAACAAAGAACAGCTGGGTTAAAATTTGTGATTTATTTTACTTTTTTGTTCAAAACGTGGAGTAGTACTATGGACAAATTATGATAGCATGCCGAGCCGATGCAGCTTAAAAAAAAAAAAATGTGTGTAAAATGGGGTGCGAATGCGGTGGTATCTGAGTGAGAACAGGGTAGGGGTGAAGACTATGTACAAGCAAACAAATGAGCAGGAATTCTTAAAACGATGGGAAGAGGGCACAACGGCTGGGCAGGAGAAGAGAGATTTACAAAAAGAAAAAGCTTGAAGAGATTGTGTCTAATCACACCGTTCCTGCATACGGTTGAGTATGTCCAATAACGTCTCTAATCCCAAGATGTAACCTTGGTCAGGTTGATCGGGATGGGAAGGTGGGTATGTCATGTCTTTCATACCAGCAAACATCTCATCATCGAGAACCGAATGAGCAAAATCGATCATGCGGATTTCAATATCACTTGTTGAACAAGGGTCACCGTCATAAATGACCAATAAGCTGGAGCCGAAGAAACGATAGGAAGGTAATTGAGAAATCGAGTGTAACAAGCATTTGAGTTTTCTTTGAAGCATTGAAACATGTTGAGTCAGCAGTTTGTTTCCATCATGCAAAAAGTCAAAAAGGTGCTGCTCAAACGATTGGGCGGTAAGCTTTCTGCCGCTGTACTTGTTTTCGAAATGGATTTCGCCAGTGTGCGCCTTAAAAATCTGTTAAGAGAAAAAAAATATAAAAAAATTAGTGACCCCTTTTGAACAAAGACCATTCAATTTGCTCCACGTGCCTGCATTCCACATATTCTCACTCCAAGTAATGCGCTGGTAGAGTCCTGGCATTTTCTGGTTTGACTATACATCTTGGTGGGCGTGCAATCGACGCCATATTGCCGTGTACCCATTTTCAAATCCAGAATACATGGTCTTTTTAAACCGTCGGTAAGGTCTTGTATGACAACGTAGTGTTGTTGTTGATGGCTGGCATGCCCTGAATTCTGTGGTACAATGGTTGGTGCTGGGGACCAGCTCGACACCGGATCTTGATAAGGTGTAGCAGACGGTATGGAGAAGTAGTTTACTTCGTCGTCGTCCTCCTCCTCTTCACCATCATCACATGATAATTCCGGCGAAGAAGCTAGCGGGGATTCCTCCTGTATGTGCGTAGATACCGGAGGAGAAGGCAAATGATCATTAGGACTTGGCCATGCTGGCTGTTGGTGAAGAGCGGTGGTTGCCTGAGCGTCTATGACTTGATGCAGTAATAATTCTTGGAGTTTAGACTTTGGTAAGACCGAAGATATAACATGCCTGTTATTATCAAATTCAATATGAGGTGCATTGTACTTGTTGTACGTAACGTTGATAGTACCAAAGTAGTATGGAGTGAATGGCTTCAATGCCGGTACCATTCTTGAGTACATTTGAATTTCGCGCGATGAGCTCTCCTTACATATGACGCCTGGACACACACGAAAGATAGACACATGGCCCCCAACTTTATGGTCAAATGGTAATAATGGTATGGTCATCGAAATGCAGCCTTGACTAGGCATGAGCTCTGATGAATATAATGGAAAGAAGAAAGAAAAAGAAATTGGAAAGGAAAAAATCAAATTCAAATAATGACGCAGAGAGAGTGTTCAAAATTTTCGCACCCCATTGGATTTGCCAAATCAGGAATTGCGCTGTCAAGTAAAAAGGTTTCAGCTAATCCCCAAATTTTTTATGTTCAGTAATACTTTTTTTTTTTAATGAAGAAGGTATTCAGTAAGAATTGCCATGTTTACGAAAACGTTGTCATTTGGTTGGTGGTCATAATTAGGTCAATGTTTCACTACTTGACCGTTGGATTTCTAAATTCTTCAATGTTGAGATTTTCAGTCTCAGAACCTGTGCGCAGCCCTTTTTATTATCCCCGCTTACCGTTGTTGTCTATTAAGCTGCTGCTGGGTAATCCCCCATTGTTGGGTTGCATCGGTTGAGTTTATCATTTTATGGACGAGCGACACTCTGTACGCACATACTGGATATGATGGGGGGATCGGCTGTACGTTTTAGCAGGGGATCCGGCTGGAAACTAGATGATTGCGGTAAAAAGAATGTAGATCACTTTTTTAATAATGCATATGAGAGTTTGAATATAATTCATGTCTTGAGAGAGCTACAACATAACGATTGAAGCTATCGGTGATAATTCTTTCAATTTTAGTATTAGGGACGGAAATATTGGAAGCTAGGCGGAATAGAACCTAAACTCTCTTACCCCAGACTCAACTTCTGTTTCAGCGTCTGGTGTTCAAAGAGCGATCATCCACGCTGTCAAAAAGGAACCAAATCGTCAGGTTGATAAGACGATCACGTTGCCATTGTAACTGGTGTGATCGTCTATAGCATCTCACTTTATACTAACAGGACCCCTTATGATTCGTACCGTTGGCCTGCCTCACTTCGAGCATTACGCATGTTTCTGCTACAATTGGTAAACCGATTGCATTGAAAATTATCGGCAGACAAGAAGGAGACTCAGGGACAATTAAGCTCCCCCTTCCTCCTCCAAAATTGTTATTTTACAGTCCTTTGAATGTCAGCATTGTCATTTTCAGGCTGATATCATTTATAACTGCATTCGCATCTGCATGGAGAAAGCGGTGATAAAGCGCAAATGGAGAGCCGAAATACAAACCTGGGAGGCTGTTTGTTGTAAATAACGACGATAACTCTACTATGGCCAGCATCGTGTCTGACTGAAAGAATATGATTGGTATGGTTTAATATCTCTCAATATGTCTATTATTATGCCTCTAGTTGGAAGATAACGATCGAATTGTTTTTGCATGCCCTTTAGGTTAGTTGTACCTGGCGCTTTATGCTTTTGATTGTTCCATTTTGCTGAAAGTGTGAGTGCAAAGTGACGGTCTTTTCCTTCGCTCTCCCACCAAAGGGAATTTCGATCGGACCACTGTCTCTTGATGCTCGTGACCGCCTTACGTACAGGTAATGTGTAACCGGCTGAATGAAATCACGGATATCAAATCCCACTTTTTCTTCCATTTATCATATAGCATTGCGCGAGCATGTACTTTATTGAACAGTGGCATTTATTGAGCTTTCCAAGTCTTAGTTTTTTTTGGGTGATGGCTGAGTGCCAGTTTGGGGGCTGGCAGTAGTGGCATCGGCTTCGTCTAACTTCTTTTTCAAATAAAAATCGTTTACCAAGGATGCCAATGTCTTGCAAACACGTCTACATGCCGCAAACCACACAGCCACGCTCACGGATCCTAAGAAATTACAATCGTGTTAGAAGCAATGGCAGCACGTGAGACCCAATGATATGCCAGCAACATACCACGCGGAGCGAAAGGCAAGCTTAGCACCCAGGCAACAGGTCCAAACCATCCGTGAGGTAAATAAAACACAGGACTTTTTCTAAACCACATCACCGTCAAAAGCTGCGATCCATGCACAACAAAGTACAGGACGCCTTTCACCTTGACTTCAAATGCTGCTCGTTTTATGGCGATGTCTGAATCTGAGAACATAGGCATGTTAGATGGACACAATATGAAGTACGAGTACCGGTCACTCCTTACTTGTCTTTTCTAAACTGTCAGTTGCGCTATCGCACTTTCGACGGATCTTGGCCCATTTTGCAAATTGATCTTGGGAGCTAGTTTGCGAAAGCTCGGTTCGAAGCTGCAATACTTGTTTTCGAAGCTTCCTCTGACGAACAACAGCTTGATCCGTGCTAACTTTACTATATAGATCGTAAGTCTGGAAGAATCCAAGTTAGATGTTAGTGGTGACCATGCATAATAAGAATGGGGATTATTGTGGGAGAATTCAAGTACCAGAGCGGTAAGGTAGGCATAACCCAGCCATAATATGGATTCTGTGCCGATCACCAGCAGCAAGATGAATGTAGCAAGAAACATTCAATTATGGAAAATGTGCGGAAGGTCAAAAGACAGGCATATGCGAGTAGGTCAGCACTGTATGATGTGAAGCGAGACATAAATTTAACAGTCAGGTGGATTTTATTCATGAAAGGAATAGTAAATTGGAAATGCCCATGCATTATTGTTAAACGACATTCACAGCTTGTATTCTCCCATCACTTTGTGATTCAAGCTGATTCATCACGTAGAGCCAAACGTGAACCAGGGTGTGAAGCGGGCAATGTCGGACAGCCTACTAGAATGACGCATCGGGATTTGGGCAATTTTGAGTGTTTTTCCCAATTATTATTTTTTTTCTTTCTCCTTTACTCTGCGCTTTGGTCTCTATTTGCTTTTCTCAGCCAAACCATTCACTCAATCAAACCCCCCTTCTCACATTTGCCTGAAAGCAAATGGCATTCAAGTTTAACTGGCCTCAGTTCGACGCTGAGTTCTATGACGAGGCAAAGAGTCAACTGGAAGTTGCTCTGAACAAGGGTAACAAACCCAAAAACATCGTCGACCATATCACCGTTAAAGAACTCGACATGGGCACCTTGGTAAAGTTTGATAACTAACTAGACCTCCATGGCTTCAGAATACGTCAGACTCACTCTTGTGGATTTTTTATTTTTCGGTTTATTAGCCACCCGAACTAGAGATTCTGGAAATCGGTGAACTTGCTACTGACAAATTCCGTGGCATCTTCAAATTGACTTACAGTGGGGATGCGTACATTGTGTTGCAGACAAAAGTTCAGGTAAAGCTTACTTCGGTTTGTTTAGACGTCTAGGCGGGGGGGGCCTCTGCCGGTTGCAATTAGTATTTAATTTTATTTTTTCCCTTCTTGTAGGCGAACCCTATGCACTCCAAAAAAAGTCAGCTACCACGACATGCTCGTCCTGGTATACTTGCCGCGGATCAACCTCTAGTGGTACCTATGTTGCTTAGAATCAGCGACCTCAAGCTTCGAGGTATTGTGGTTCTCGTTGTGTCCAAAACCAAGGGCATCACGCTGGTATTCAAAAACGACCCTCTGGAAAACATCTTGATCAGTTCAACCTTCGATAGTGTGAGCAGTGTCCGGAATTTCTTACAAAGGGAGATTGAAAAGCAACTACGCACCATGTTTCAGGAAGACCTCCCTGTTATGATTCATAATTTGAGTCTTCGATATATTAATAAGGAACAAGAAGAAAAGCGACGACAGGAATTACAACGACGACAAGCGCTTCCTTCACCACCAGCGTCTGTTATGTCGGATGTTAAATCGCGCATGCTGTCTAGTCAATATGATACTATGTCCATGCCTGAACTTACGCCGCCAATACCTCCTTCACTTCGAAACCGTCGTTTGCGGTCCGAGGATGACATAGCATCCTACTCGGGATATCTCTCGGAAGGCCATCCTGCTATTTACCGACCACAACAAGAATTTGCTTCTTTCGGCGACCTTCATTACCACGACACCATCTCCCTAAAATCCGCCGCATATGCAAGCCATTTGAATGGCACTTCCACCTTAAATTATGATGATTATTCCCGCAACACATCTTCTATGCGGTCTACTGATTACATCGGACTAGACCCCGCTCCGCAATATACGACAGAGCACCATCAAGATATATGCTCAGAGGCACCTTCTGAAGATGGCTCATTGGTATTTGGACCATCCTCTTCCAACTCGGTGACCTATGAGGATTATTCACCTTCCGATGAATACGGGTCATTAGCACTAGATCAGTTTGGGCTCACACCTGTCACACTACTTTTGCCACAAGACCAAGAGATTGTTTTACAACCATCAGAGAATGCTATGGCTGCGAAATTGGCTCAGTTGTCTTGTGCTCACCATACCATTTCACCCTTCACGCCTGCTTTAGAACATTACACGTATCGTAGCCTTCCACATACCGTCAAGAGAAACGGCCACAACATACCCAATAAGAAGAAGATACCCAAGCGCCGGATCATTCGATACGCGACATCATCCCAACTCGAAAAGGATCCTCCAAAAAGCCCAACGGAAAGTGAAGGTTCGGTATCATGGGAACGTCGGTCTTCCCCTGTCCCTCAATCACCCACTGCTTCCATTTCACAACCTTTGCAAATACGTCCGCCTGCCCTTTCTCCTTATCTTGCCACTCGCCTAAGCCGAAGTCTCTCTGACCCTCATCAACATGTACAATATCATATGCCCAGTATTGAAAGTGTAGCTAGCCAAGGTGTATGATTTTTAGGTTGTTTTCTCACTTTACGATTGCTTTTTCTTTGTACATGTTCCTGTTTTTTATTTCGCCCATTTTCCCACTTCCACGATGTTTTCTCCAAGATTAAACATAAAATCATCCGTAATAATAGTTTTAAAAAAAAAGAAAGAAAGAAAAATCTCATCAGAGCGCTTTCCTTTAATTCAGTAAAACTGTGACGTTGGTGGGTGGGGAAGCGTTGGGACTCACCGCAAATGGACTCAGTCGGAGACACTTGGTTCCCTTGACTACTTCATTCAAAACATGTCCCATTATCTTATAGCAGTTTGGGACTATGTTGCCGAAGGGGAATTTGAGCTCTCGTTCAAACAGGGTGATAAAATAAAACTGCTCGAGCGACACAATGATGATTGGTAAGTTCATGGTCATAACATGTAGTGCATTTCTTACCCCTTTGCTTACCATTCATCGTAATATTCAACATTTCCACTTCTTGCCGCACAGGTGGGAAGGTACAGATATAAGCTAACTATGACTTCGTCATTTCTGTTCCATTAACGTCATTCTCCAGGTGAGCTCAACGACCAAATTGGGTTTTTCCCGGCGAATAGAACTCGGTTGGAAGGCGAGGACGAACGTGAGTAATATTTTTCATGGTGACTGACATCTGTTCACACCATAGCTGATATACACCATTCTAAAAAGATGTCCAACATCAAGACGTCGATGATGCTGACAGTTTCCTGGAGGTCAGTTCTTGTATTCTTGGTCTAACCAGCATACACATCGTTTCTGACGTTTCTTTGAATTTGAATCAACGCTATAGGCTCCACATATACCAGAAAAGCCAGAAAAAGCTCCCTTGGATATAGTTAATGAACCAGAACAGCAGTCTTCGAGATCATATTCCATATCTACCTCACATGATTCCCAGTCCGAGGAAGAGAACACGTCTGACGCTGCCGTTCCTCGTAGCCACTCTCCTCACTCTGCAGCTTCGGAGAATCGCCTTCGCACAAACCGGCAAGCAGTATATTACGAGGAGGGACCATTTATAGAAGATGACAATGATGATAACGACCTCATACCGAGTTTAGGGATGGGCCAGAAGGACACTTCTGGTGGACTCAACGTCAGTACCGAGCCGTCTTCGCCTCACTCTCAGGCATCTTCTATCGCTCCACCAGAGGCCTATGGCTTGCCTCCCGGCTGGCAGGCAGCTTACGGTAATATCCGCGTTTTCCTTGTCAATATTCGCAACGCATGTGATGTTCTAAACCCCGAAGTTGTCAAAAATAGATGAGAGTGGCATGATATACTACTTTAATGAAATCACCAACGAATCCTGTTGGGAGCGACCAAGCTTCGATGAAGCTTCAGAAGAGCAAGTGGATGGGGAAGCTGTTGAGGAACTGGCAAAGTTGAGGATTGCTCATGTCCAAAGTCCGCAAGAGTTGGATAACCAAGAAGTGCTGGACCAGACGTTGGGTAGTCTGGATGAAAGCGAGCTTAAGAAACTGGTAAGTGGAATGCTTACAAAAGGAGGGCATGTTTTTTTCACGGGTGGCTGACATGTATGAGTAGGAACTGGAAAATATACCAGAAGATCGTCTTAAGCGCAAGAGTATGGTTCAGATGAAAATGATTGCTCAGAAGGAAGACGGAGGGAAGCTTAGTTCATGGAAATCGTATATGTGTGTCCTGAGCTGTGGCTACCTTCTGTTTTACAAGGATAACCATGGAAAGGCCAAGGTACAGACAGACAGTCTATGGTTCCCCTGACTGAAACAGGTCAATTAAACTTTATTGGCTTTTTTAATTTAGAAATCATCCAAGCCTAATACGCCTGTTGGCTCTTTCGACCTCGAAACCTGTCAAATTGAGCCAGCGGGAAAAAATGATACCAAGCGAAAGCACACTATTCTCATCACCACGCCCAACACTATCAAGCTGTTCATCCAGCTACCAAGTGAAAAGGAGTTATCTTCTTGGCTTGACGGTGTTATGCGAGATTTAATTTCAAGAAAAGAAGGTGCCTACGAGGTAAACCACTGAAAAATATATTGCAAGCTATATACATTGTGGTTTGCCGACGCCATCCACTGACATTGTGTTTTCTGGGGATGATAGGATACAGAACTACTCTCTTTACTTCGAAAATTGACGTCCAATTCCAAGAATATGAAGGTCAATCAGAAATTGGAGCGGCCGCGTAGTAGCAGCAAAGGTATGTCATGCCCATTCACGTATTCATACCCACCTTCCGCTGACTCTTTTTATATCTGCTCCGTTGGACACTAGACTTTGAAAGTCCCGACGAGCGTCACGGAAAGGCGGCCATGTCGCGATCCGTCAATTCGGGAAGCAAAGGAGAGGATAAAGCCAAGACGAGAGGCGGCTGGTTCACCAAGTCTGGCAAAGCCGAAAAGCCTGGTGACATGGTAATGTCCACACCGGAGCCAGGCGATGTTTTTGGAGGATACCTGGTTAAGCAAATATCTAATCCAGAGCGAGATATACCCAAAATTGTTCGATTGTGCATTGAACAAGTTGATGCCCGAGGTAAGCATACTGAGAATCATCGAAAGTCATAGGCGATTACTGAATGATGATGGTCGTGTAGGCTTGGATAGTGTTGGCATATATAGATTATCTGGTCCCGCTGCTGCTATACAAAAGTACCGTACACAATTCAATAATCGTAAGTGTTGTTTGCTTTTTTGCTCCATTTGCATTGACTATATTGTCTGTGTTACTGAACATTCTCCTCCATCAGACGAGCATGTTGATTTGTCGCAAGAGCAGGATATCAATGTAGCAACGGGTCTTTTAAAACTGTACTTTCGCGAACTTCAAGACCCTCTTCTCACTTACGAATATTATGAGTCGTATCTAGACGCCGCACGCATTTCAGACTACGACGAACGAATGTATGCTATTAAATCACTGCTGCACGTCCTTCCACCTGTGAACTTCAACACCTTAGAGTACCTTATGCGCCATCTGAACCGTGTTGCGGCTCACAGCGAAGAAAACAAAATGGAGGCCTCCAACCTTTCTCTTATATTCTCAGTCGGCCTGTTGCGATCATACCAAGAAGACTTGAGCAGTATCATCCATGGCGATCTAGTCAACACTGTGGTGGAGTCCATCATTATTCAAGTTGATTGGTTTTTCGAGCGAGATGAAGAAGTTGAACGTGTCGAACCACCGGATTTGTTGACTGGCGAGAATGACCCTGTACTTTCTTAAATACTACCTTTCCTTTTTTTTTTTTGTTCAAAAGTTCTTTCATCATAAGTGAAAAGAAGTCGAAATAGAGCTTGTTTTTGATGATTTACTGTGAGTGGAAAATATAGACTAGCCGTAGCAGATGTATGAACTGCGCATTACGAACTTTAAAAAAAGCAGCCGTACAGCTCTTAACCGAACGTTGTACAGAATAGCCTTGGGTAAACACTAAAAGTTAAAAAGCCAGGCCAGTAAACAGTTCTCTCCACTTTCATGTTTCCTTTATTGCAACATGGCTATTGTCCACAAACCTCTAGATAGGGAACTCAGCATAACGCAACGGCCTCTGGTTGGAGAGAACATCCTCATCATCGAAACTGCACCGGACAACGAAGCCGTACTACTCACTGAAACTGAACATGCTATGTTTAGAGCAGTGGCGAACAACAACCTTGACGAACTGGCGGCATATCTACAAGCGGGTGAAAATGTCAACGCCGTGAATGAAGCTAGGTCGACGTTGCTCCATTTAGCTGCAGAGATTGGCGAGTCGCAAATGATAAAAATGTTATTAGAAAAAGGTGCTTGCCTTGAGGGGTGCGATGGGCACTCAAGGACACCTCTTCACATTGCAGTTGAAAACCAGCATTTGGAAGCTGTCAAGGTGCTTTTTCAATATGGCGCTGATATGGAAGCCATGGATAAAGGTTTCAAAACACCACTTATCATTGCTGTGCAATCAGGTAACCTTGATATGGCGAATTTGTTATTAAGCCAAGGCGCGTTTCCAGAGCCAGTACCTACAAAAATCACACCTGCTATACATCTAACCTCTGAAGGGGTAAACAACATCAGCGAAACCATCCTGTTAGACGTTGGTTCTACCAGCGACAGTTCGAAAAATGATAATATGACCGCCTTGCACTATGCGGCATTCTACGGTAACACTAAGATGTTGTCCTTGCTTTTTCGTCATGGCTGTAGCGCGGAAAATCCGTCTTGGGTCACAACTCCAATTCATATTGCTGCACGTCAGGGACACCACGATGTAGTGTCTTTACTTCTGGAGAATAATACTAACATTAATGCGTTGGACGAGGACTCCCGAACTCCCCTGCAACTGGCTGCCCAGCGCGGAAACATAAATGTTGTTCAGCAATTGTTGAGCCTTGGTGCGGACATTACAGCCATCGACAAGTGGTCTCAGTCGGCCGTCAGACTAGCTATTGATGGTGGACATGTCGAAATTGTGTCCTTGTTAATGGACCATGGTGCTTCTCTGAAGGCAAATGCAGATGGTTCAAATCATCCACTTCACCTAGCAGCGTCTTGTGGGTGGGGTGATATTGTAAGACTCTTTATAAGCCGAGCAACATTTACCGATATTGATATTGTGAATGAAAACTCACAAACAGCTCTTCATGTAGCTGCACGACATGGCCGCGTAGGAGCTATAGTAGCCATATTAGAGGGTGGAGCAAACGTAAACGCTAAGGACAGAAACTTACAGACACCACTTCATTTGGCTTCGACCCATGACCACACGAAAGTCGTGGAAGTTTTATTATCTCATGGTGCCGATATAAACAGTGCCGATGTGGAGAAAAAGACACCACTTCATTTAGCTGCAAATTTTAGATGTGATGCAACCATATCTTTATTACTGGAACGACAGGCCAACGTTCACGCCGTATGTCATAAAAACGAGACTGCTCTTCATATTGCGGCCAATCTTGGTCACGAAGCCGCTGTGGTTACTCTGATACGCCATAAAGCGGACATCAGCCAAGTGGGCGAGGAAGAATGTACCGTCCTTCATAAAGCAGTTTTACGCAACGACACAGAAATGGTTGCACTATTGCTACGATGTAAAGCAGACACAGAAATTAGAGACAGCCAAGGGTACACACCGCTATTTATCGCAGCTGAAAAAGGTTACTTAGAGGTCATTTTTTTACTACTGACTTATGAAGCGAGCAAAGAAGCTAAAGACTATAACACCTGGACTGCGTTACAAAGGTCAGCTGGTGTCGGAAACATAGATGTGGTGACTACATTATTGGAAATGAAGTGCGATCCTAATACGAAGAACGATAACGGTGATACTGCCTTACACCTTGCCATCAATTCCAACCAACTGAATGTCGTTATGACATTGATCGAGTACAACGCTGATATCAATGTGGCAAATAACCTAGGTGAAACTCCCCTTCATAGAGCCGCTATTTTAGGTAACGTGGATATAATGGCTAGTTTATTGACTTCAGGAGCTATGCTTGGAACTATGGAGGCTACTGCTCTCATTCTTGCTACTGTGGCGATCGAAGCTGGTAACAAGAAAATAGTAAAGTTTGCTTTGGAATACTATCAACATATGGACGCTAGGAACGCTATTCGAGAAGTGACATTCATCACCGCTCTAAAGCGAGGTCGCATGGATATTGTAAAAATGCTGTTGGACCAGAAAGTGGACATTGAAACAAAAGACAAGGACGGGATGACACCCTTGTTTCTAGCACTTGAACACCCGGATTTAATAAGCTTGTTGATAGATCGTAGCGCCAACGTATACGCTACAATTGAAAACAACAGCATCAGTAAAAAGAGTCAGGAACAGTCCTATGCACCAAAAATAACTCTACTACAGCATTATATATCCCATGGCAAAATCGATAGTCTTCAAGTACTACTAAATACAACTTACGATATCGAGACCATCTACGAAAATGGAGAGACAGCGCTTCATCATGCAGTTGCGTTAAAGAACATTGAGGCAGCTGAGCTGCTCTTGATACGAGGCATAGACGTTGATGTTCAAAATCATATAGGAGAGAACGCCTTACACACTGCTGTAAAGTACGATCTTTTGGACCTGGCACAATTATTGCTAAAATGGGATATCGATATTAATGCCAGAACATCTAAGACGCTAAGAACACCTTTGCAAATGGCTATTAAAAATGAAAATAACGAAATGGCGGACTTACTTATTCGAAAAGGGGCAGATGTCAACTTGATCGATTCCGCGGGGAAGACAGCTTTACATTTGGCCGTAGAAAAACGAAATCTATCGTTGGCCGAACGACTACTTGATGGTGGAGCAATAACAAAGGCTATATATTATGCTAGAGGGTCGCCAATGGATATCGCCATTGTTGAACGCAATAATCAAATGATGAGTCTTTTGATCAACAAAGCCGGCAAATTTACTTTGAATTACAGCTACAATGAGATTAGAGGCCTCATGCCAAATCTTGCCACAACTCTATCTTACGCAGAAGAAAGAGAGAGACGTAAAAAGTTGTCAGTACAGACAGAGACTGTATCGTCCATTGATGTACAAACATTGAAACAGCAGCACCAACCAGTTTTTAGCCTTGCTGACCACATTGAAAGGTTTTCAACTCTATACCAAAAAACACTAGAAGGTAATCTTGACACAATTGTTTCCTGTCAGTAGCGTCAAAATTTTAATCAAATACCTATCACCTCAGTTCATATTTGTATATCAAGCATAATTTCCAACGAAAAGTTAAAGTACACCCATGGCTTTCCATCATCCAGGACGCTACATCCGGAAAATTTACAAATTATGAACAACGCTAACTCTTACGGTTCATACCACCATTCAATCTCACGTAATCTGTTCGAGGAGGGTAATGGTTCGAAGAGCAAGCTAATCGAGATGGAAAGTGCTGGCGGGCCAACGACTGACTACTTTAAAGGTATTCTCGGCCGATCGATGAGTGCCTGGGCAAGTAGAGTCATAACTTCTTTACTTGCCTCAAATGATACCACCCTGTATGTGAATGACAAAATATTCTTGCTACGATATAGCAAAAATATCAGTGGCCGGTCTCCTACTTGGGCTCTTCAATTCAACAAAATGGCGGGGATTATTCGAGAGCCAGGCACTATGGTGGTCCAAATATTACCAAGTGATGTGGCCGTCGGCGCACCAGAATGGTACAACAGCGACAACTATATCCTACGGTTCATCAATGCAGTGTATGTGTGCAGAAGCGTATCAAACGATATCGATTCACAGGAGTTTTCGGAAGTTCTTGGTTGCCCTGAACAAAACCTCTCGACCCTCTTACATGCTACCTTGATCGCTGGATTGAGCATTATCAGTATACTTGGAGGCAGTTGCGGTGTTGAACAACTTGTCCAATCAATCCTTCAAGTTTTCGAAAAAGGTGACAAGAGTACGACACTTACACCATGGCTGGACTGGCATGCTTACCAAAAAGTTGACAAGAGCATGAAAATTTCACCATCGTTGGACTGGCAAGTCTTGAATCGAATCAAGTGCGAATGCTCTTCCGATTTTCTACATCGCCCACTTTCTCCGGTAGGTGCCGCTAAAGCGGTAGGTATAACTGTGTGGAAAAATCATGATCAAGAGAACGAAGAGAGGCTACCAAGAGTCTGGGACTTATTGGAGGATAAATTTGTCTACGATCACTCTGTACGAGATACCGTTTTCATCACCCACCGGTGGGATACTCACAACGGGGAGATAGAACACGTCAATATATCATCAAAAGCAAAAGATATCAGCCAGGAGTCCAAAAAGCTTGAACGTATTAAACGAGTGCTCGAAAAACATTCGCGATACGTGTGGATAGATACTATCTGCATTGACAAGACCAATTTATCTGAATTAGACAGGACCATTCGATCCATGTACAACTGGTACGCTGACTGTAAAGCTGTGGTGTTGGATTCGGGAACCTTACTAAAAACTTGGCGGGAAAGAGGATGGTGCTTACAAGAAGGAGCTGCAGCTGGAGTCTTGTATGGCATGTACAACGACGAGCTTGTATCCATCCAAGACTTAGCATCTAAGCAGAAAATGACACTTTGTCAGCTTGATCTTAGTTTATACTATCGACCTGGAAATGCTGCTGAAATATTGACAAGGATGAAAAGGCGTAAAACAACACAGATAGAGGATATGGCTTACGCCTTGACCGGTATATTTTCTATACATATGACTTTGGCTTACGGCGAGCGACAAAAGGCACTTCAAAGGCTTTTATACGAGCTAGCAAGCCAGAAAGGCGATTTATCATGCTTAAGTTTTGCAACAACGAATACAAATATAGGAAAACATTTACCAACAGCCACAGACGCCAATTTCCTGGTAGCGAAGTCCTTGGTAGCGTCCACCTCTTTAATGACGAGCCACTTTGGCCTCACCATTGAAGTTAAACTCATAGAGATGAACAAGGCAGGGAGTATCATCAAATGTCTAAGCCATTGGGGAGCCTTACACATGAACAGAACAAAATCCGCTGGTTTGGATGATTTCATCGCCTTGGCAAACAGTGGGGAAATTCAAAACTCCCAGCATATCGCACTTGCAATTGTTTACGATATTCGATCTATTATGCTTTTACAGGTTTACGATTCTGATCGAAGAATTAACGGCTTGGCAAGTGAGACCAAGCGTTGCCACAGATTGCAATGCTGCCAAATCGAAGAGTATGAGTTCGAGAGATTGTTTGAAGACATCGATGCGGATTATGAACGTATATGGATAGGTGATGGTTCTCGCACCGTTGTATCGCAAAAAAAATATTTCCGGTCAAGACAGTTTAATAGTGTACGAAAGAACAGCCGACAAATGATACTATTCAATTGAGTAAAGAACAGGAGTTTGATCCCGTACTTGCTGCATGTAAATAAAAGACGAATGCGTTATTTTTTTGGACTATGGCTGTTAAAGAAGCAGGACAGAGTGGTGTCTTTTTTCCCATTATTTTTTTGCAGGTGTATTTTCTCCTGTTTATTTTGCAGGTATTTTGTTCTTAAGCAAAGCATAAAAATGCAACTGAGCAGTACTTCGTCCAAGTGGGAGGCTGGTAATTTTTATTGCAATATTAAATTTCACACTACCTATGACGTAAGTCGCCTAGCACGATTTGAACCTCCTATTGCAGCTCCAGATTCACTTTCCAGTTTGCTAAAACTCATGAGCGATGTCCAGGTACGTAGACAGAATAGCATTGTACTGCTAATGTCCAAGCCAATTCATGGCTACTAAACTTCGATCTATGTTTCCTCTAGTTTGAAGATCTGTTAGCTGCGGCAACTAGGATCTCTAGGGAGCAAGAACAGGATTTGAAGCAAAGAGCAGATCGAAACCGGGAGGAGGAAGCTCGCAAAAGACAGGAGGAAGAGCGACGTCAGAAATCGAAAAAGGATGCTCAGGCTGCGATTATAAAGCTTCGGGAAGAAGAGGAAAAGCGTAGGAAGCAATCGTTGGTGAAACAGAAGCTGATGAAGGAGCGCCGTGAACAGGAGTTACTGCAGCGTCAGAAGCAGCAACAGCGCAATGCCAACGATCGCAAACTTGCCGAACGCAAGACTACTGACCGCAAACCTTCATCAAAACAACCTGCCCGTCAAAATATGGTACCGGAGAAGCCGAGGGTATGTGCGCCGATGAAGCATATTGTGAATCATCTTTTTTTCATGCTTCTGTTTCTCACTCACTCCTGTTTAGATTGTTCAAGATCTTTCTTTTGATGAGATTATGAAACGAGCGAAGCAAGTACCTACTGACAAGAAGGCGCTGAGTTTGCAGAAAAAACCACTGCCATCCGAGCCTGGTCCGAACCGACCAAAGCCTTCCCTTTCAGAAGCCAGCCGTAAACCCAAGGCGTCTACTTCAACGCCTAGCAGGCCTCATACCACACCCAACAAACAACCCACAAAGTCGTCCATTTATACCAGCCGACCGTCTAGCAACCTTTCTGCAGCAGCGGGAAGCGCCAAAATGGCCTCTGTCCGTGATAGGCTTAAGAACATAGCATTAGCACCTCCGCAGCGACTGAACACAGTGAAACGAGATTTGCGGTCCGTTGAGGAAATCCAACAGGACATACGAAGACAGCTCGGAAAGGCGCCGAATGAAGAAAAGCCTGCAAGAGAACGAGTGCGTGAACGTCAACCTATCCGCCGCTCTCTTTCTCCTCGATCTGCTCCCACGCGAGCACCGGAACGACGACCCATCCGCCGTTCTCTTTCTCCTCGACCTAGACCGCAACGACCTGCTGGCCGTATGCCGTTCCGACCCAATCAACGAAGACGCTATAGTGATGAAGAGGAAGACGATGATTTGGATGGGTTCATCGATGACGGCGACGAGGAAGAGGATCTCAACAATTATTCGGACGTCATCAGCAAGATGTTCCGATATGATCGTAAAAGGTAATGAATGCCTCTATCTTTTCTTGAGTGTGTGTGAGAGTGACTTCTAATCGTTCGTTGTACTTAGATACCGCGATGAAACATTCTCTGACGACGATATGGAAGCTGGTGCAAGTGATGTGTTACGTGAGGAGACTCGAAGTTCCCGCATTGCTCGGCAGGAAGATCTGTTGGAGGAACAGCGTGAGCGTGAGGAGATGGAACGCGCACACAAGCGTAAATTAGCTAAACAGAAGAAGCAGCAGAAGTAGTCCTATATACTTTGTACATACATATTGTTTTTGACCGACCCGCACAATAAAGATAACTGCAATGACAGGAAACTCAAAACTACTGTTTATATCAAAACGACGATGACACTAGCGATATAAAACAGGTATGATATATAGAAAGCAAGATTTTGGAAAAAAAAAAAAAAAAGAGTATAACTAAAACTATGGTAGGATAAGAGATATAACGTTGTGGAGTATAAGATTGAGCAATATCAGCAAGACCAAATTAAAACGAAAAGACCAAACATGAAAGTACGACTAGAGCCTTCAAGCAAACCGAACGAGCAAGCCATTAAAAGGGGAGGGGATTATTTTTTTTAGGTGGGGAATGTGTTGGGGGTATATATCTCATGAGCGAGGGGAGAGTTCGCTAGAGGCAACACTGAGTGAATCATCGTCGTCATCGTCTTCATCTGTAGTATCATCGTCTTCGCGGGCAATGTCTTCCACATCATCGTCATACTCATCTAGAACAGGGGTATCTAAGGCAAAAAAAAATAAAATTGAATGAGCCATGGCCAGAACGGACAAGTAGACAAACACCCCCATTTTACTCACTGTCTAGGTTCTTCTCAAGTCCAACAATGGCATCTGGAGCTCCGTCCATGTAATGAACGCTATTGCGATTGTTGCGTCCCTGTTGTTCCAAAAGTCTTAGGGTTGGGGTTCGGGCAAGAGGCATGGAGGGTAACTTAGACTCCTTGGCAAGCTGCTGGTCCTGAGACGGTTGAGGCTGCTCATCCTTCATAATCGGAGAAGCCTGTCGCTGTTCGTCATCGGCCTGCTTCTGTTGCTTTCGTCGTTGCTGCTGTTGCAAATGATGTTGTTGCTGAACGGCACCAAAGACTTCCTGTTGCTGCAAGAACTGAACTTCCTCAGCCGTCTTCGTCTCATCGTTGTTATCGCTTGTCCAGAAGATGTAATCGAATTCACTGAGGAACAAGTTAAAGATACCAGCAGGGATACCGAGAGTGGGCGAGAAGACAATGCCGACGTTTCTCATGGTCATTTTGTTGACGTCTGAATTTTGAACAACTCGAATCAAGTGAGCAGTGAGGGCCCGTAGTAAAGTGTAGTTAGGAAGAGGCAACATCGATACCAAGCGGCCCAACTCATTGACACGATCTCGTCGGTCAAGAAGATCAATGGTATGCAAAAAGTCCATTAACAATTCCTTGGTAAGAACACTATTAGGCAGTTCTCTAAGCCAGAGCTTGAGCAAACCAGCAACGGCATGAACATCGTAATACTGCTTGGAGCCAAGGATATCAAAATCACCGTCTGATGAGGGGGTAAAAGAAAAATTTGGGTTAGAAAAAAAGCGCATTCATCATCTCTGCTTAATGTCACGAAAAACTCACCATTGTTGAACTTCTCCTTGAGACCCTTGATGACGGCACTACTGCCACTAAGGCGGTATATGCCTTCTTCGCTGGCAGCTTCCTTAGCATCTAGATACTCAATACAACGGAACACAACACTAGGGAGATCATAGCCTTCTGCTGCAGGCGAGACCTTCACCGCAGCTTCAAGTGGAACACCGAATACTTGCTTGGCCGGTCGCTTGACTGCTTCTTCACCCCCCTTTTTCCTTCGATCATGGTGGTTGGCACGGTCGGTAGGCGAGTCATTCGAACCTCGACTTAAGAATCCACGAAGACCAGATGAGGATTGGTTGGGGCTAGGGGTGGATGTGGAAGTGGAGGTAGAAGGACGAGGTCCTAGGGATGCGCCATTGCTTGCGTATTGGTCGGTATTGGAGCTATTAAACATCTTTTTACCCCAGAACGTCATTCGGTTGCTCTTCTGCTTGGCCTTCTTTTCCGCTAGACTAGCCTCCAGCTCTTCCCCAGCTTGTTCGGAAGAGGATTTGCCACCAGCCACGGGCGAAGAGGTTTCTGACCTGGTCTCACTTTGAGGGGGGATTTCGCCATCTCGGCCCGACAGATGAATCATAGAACTGCGCCGTGTGACGGTCTTGGCTGAATGGGTAAAGTAGCTGTAATTTTGGTCCAAACTAGCACGGTGCTGATCAGAAGAGGCAGTTTGAGCAAGAGGAGAGTTGGTAGGAATGGATGATGAAAGACTGTCATTAGGAGTACTGGGAGTGCCTGGAGTCTTCGGAGAACTAGCGTCATCCCTAGGCAAAGAAATATCCGAAGGAGAACGGTGAGGACCAGGAGGGAACATGAGCTTTTCATTTCGTTCAATCATGAGTTGATTAATAGGAGCAGCTGAGATAGGCACGATCTCATCCTTGGACACCTTACGGATCTTCTTGGCGGTTTTCTTGCGGTCATCCCGATCGCGAGACGTTCGAGGTGTGGCTGAAGAAACACTTTCTTCCTTGACGCCAATGTATTGAATCAACGCCTCGACCCATTCGTCTCTCTCATCATCCGAGTCAGCACATAATACATGTCTGGCAATGCCATTGGTAGCGGTTTTTTTGGGCTCCAGGATGAGGAAAGCATGGCGATACGCGCTGACCGACGAGTCATGCGGCTCATGGGTGGTATTCGATTGCTGGCGACCAATCTGAGCATCGGTCAATCGAATGGAACCAAGATGATGGCCGTCCTTCGTTTCATAGTATCGCAATATTGGCCCATTTAGGACAAAATAGCGCGTCTTCCACCCTCCAAAATTTTTACCTCTTTTGGTCAAATACCCTTCCTTGTAGCCAGGAATCTAATTAAAAGCAAAACGGTCATTCATGGTAATTAGGCAACTAGCTAAGCCATTAGTGTAACCACTTACGCTGGCTGTTTCGGGCTCTTGTTCAATAACATTGGTGCTCAAGAACTCGCACAGATCCGTCACATCCTTCAAGGGAAGTGAGATGACTAGCTTGAGGTACTGCTCCAAAGCTCGTTTACGCTGGTCTACTTTACTAGGAGCATGCGTAGCAAACAACGCCTTGTCAGGTAGCTTGCCTAGCTTACTGGATACAGCTCGGTGTTCGCTTGCCTTTATCTAAATAGGGGTCAGATGCGATGATGACACGGCTTAAAAGCTGTGGACCCTTCCTTACCTTTGTATCAAGGGCCAAGAAATCAGAGTACAATTTTTCAACGCGCCACAATTCTTCCATCTCTTCCTCGGGTGCATCCGCTGGCAAATCCAATCTCTTTCCAACCGAGATGATGAAGGAGACAACTTCCTTGCCCTTTTCATTGGTGGTGATATTGGAACCAGTGACTTTGATACAGATGCCAGCAATCATATCGTTGGAGAAGAGAGTATTGCTGGAAGGGGGCGGAGAGCTCACATGTGAAATGGCTTTTGGTGGCGGGGTAGGGAGGTCTTCATAATCCGACATACCCAATGTACTTTCTCTAATGGAATCATGACTAAATGAAGGTATATCTACAGGGGAAGGAGAGCGATAGGTAGTTCGTGGTGGTGGAGGCGAAGCAGCACGCAATGAAACATCGTGTTCGGGAATGAGACGGGCAGGAGGAAGCATGGAGTCACGCGAAGGACGAGAGGTTTGATGGTATTTCGCAAACAATTGGGCATCGGTATCAATGAAGCTTTCACGAGGGGCCGGTACGTCAGGGTCTTCAGGAGAAGTAATCTGAAGCGACTCGACGGTGGCCAACTGAGAACGCTCCTTGGTAGTGTTTTGCCGATAAGGAGAGCGGGGTGGAGGAACTGGTGATGAGGGAGAATCAAGGTCATCATCTAGCGGCAAGTTCAATGACAAAGTCGGCAATTTAGCCTTCTTTTCTAATTCGTCGACTTTGCTTTGAAGTTGATCTCTGTCTGCGGTCATTCGAGTGAGATCCTTTTGAAGGTTTTGGATGATGAGTCTTTGTTTCTCAATAATTTTCCACAGTTGGTCATTTTGACCCTGCAATGAGTCTGGCGTGGAAGTGGCCGACTTTATCATATCAAAGACGACAGAAAGCAGGGAAACAGCAGGTGAAGGAGTGGGATGGGGTGTGAACAAAGCCAACAAGGGACGTGTCCTGTTTTGAAAAACAACAAAAAAGTCACCCTCAAAAATTGGCTTGCTTGCGGGTATGAAAATTATGAACTTGGTGCAACCAACCTCTTTGTCGATTGTCTTTTTGCAACCAACCCAACCATGATTTTATAGATATTTACAAGTAGTAGAAACTACCTTTATGAAAAAAAAAATCCTTCAAGAGGGGGGTATAATGCCTTTTCTTGTCTGTTACTGAACTTTTTGATCGATGTTACTGCCCTGGATTTTTTTTTTTTTGTTTTACATTTGGCGGAGTTTGGCATCGCTCATTTGTTCAAATTCCAAACTTTGGGTGTATTGGACCACATAGTCTTTAGCACTAATGGCATGCGTAATCGGGCCCAACAAGTCAAAGGAAGGACCGAGCTGTAAATCCATCACATCTTGACCTATCCTACTGCTTTTAAATTGACTGAAAGCCTATTTGGAATTATATATTTTAGTTCAGAGGGTGGTTGCCGATCCCCGCCGCCCCACTGTACCTTAACTTTTTCCGCCCATCGCTCCAATTTGATGAGGTCATTGTCACCCACTATACCAGAAGGCGTTGAGACAGCCAGCAACAGTGAAACAACCAAGGTAGATGGCTCCAGGCACCATATACATGTATACGGATGCAGACATTCGGTGTCCTCATCAAATGGTTCATCGTTAGGCATCCATTGCTGCAGTTTGTCTGACGCCAAGTGAACACGTTGTAGCACAATGCTATCGGGGTTGTCTCGGAAATGAGTCTACCAAGGTCGGGGGAGGTTTTTGTCACAGGTGTGTTCAGGCAATAACAGAGGTAAAAGGAAATTTGCTTACCTCAAGTAACACGGTTCGTAGCATTAGATTCACGTTACACGGGGTATCACCATAGAGTAACCTAGAAATACAATGTCAGTTAATACAATTCGTTCACCCAACCCATCCGGCCGTCCGGTAAGCGCTTGGTAGCTCACCCTCTATGGTAAGTCACCATGCCTCCTAGCGTATGGACTCTCACATCGAGTCTATCCATGCCTATGGCGATCGGCTTAGGGGTTAGTTCGGCTTTTTTGAACTCATGAATACTGTCAATCAGGGCTTTTGATTTTTCAACCGTCGTTTTGGGTGATAATCCTGATGTCTGTGACGGGGGGTCAGGTCAGCCACAGCGCAACTCCATTCTTACTGTCTCTGGCACATTTGTCTGCTTACTTGTTTAATCATCAGACCTGGCAAGGCTCCAAACGCTCGATGCTCGGTTGGCGAGGATGATCCATGCCGCCCTACATCACCAAACCAAAAAAGGATGGGAGCATGTAGTTCTCTTCCTAGATCCTCAATGTGTCGCTAAGGAAAAAGGGTAAGTATCAGTCCATGTATGGAATAATAGTGCTGCCCCTCACTCAGTTCAAGGTGCTTTACCGTATGCTGAATGCTGATCTTGCCGCGCCAAAAATGCAAATATCTCGCTACATGTTCTAGGTGGGTAGAGATCAACACGTCGGGCAATGCATAGGATACGATGATAGCCTAAGGTAGGGATGGGGATCAGACAGGCGTGTAGTAGGAGAAAACTTGAACTATATCGCAATTTACCAAACAAATATCTCCTTTTGGTCGTTTCGCGCCTGTTCGATGCAGGAGAACCCCGTCACAAAGCTCATCCCAAACCGCGACCTTGAACCCATCCAAGGCGAGAATGCGAAAAGACGCTTGAATATCTTCCAGTTGACCAGCATCATCGTCCAAACCGTTACTTAATGAATCACCATCTCCGTCATCATCATCCTCTTCGTCGCTGTCACCACGTCCATCCTGGCTACTACCACTATCAGAGTCACATGCATCGATACTATCTACGTCGGAATCGTCTTCGTCTAAACGACAAGCAAAGTCATTCAGCATCTCCGATAGAGAAGAGATGGCGCCCACCACGATCATTTGAAGATCAAGCGGTAGATTGGCGGGATAAAAATAGGGTATAACCTCATGCGGTAGGGATCTTTCATTGAGCAATGCGCGTTTGGAAAAAAGGCAAAAGGATGGAAGCGATCCAAATGAATACAGACTCTTGGCCAAGGATTTCTTACGACGAGAAGTTGCTGGCAACGTGCCTGATGACGATCGAGGAATGTTCATGGTGGTAAAAAAAATAGGGAATCAGGTGGGGGGAGTACGCACAGACGGACAGAAATTTTAGGATGGTTAATATGGAAAATGCAATTGCTTTTATGTTATTTATTGGAGTGTGGATTTGATTGCGGTATCAGGTATGCAAATGAGAAGTAATAGTATACATAATATAGATCATAATAAATGCTTTTGTGGAGTAGTTTGTGTGCTGGTTTTTTTTCTTTTGATGTTTTTTTGTGAGCTTCTTTTTTTTGGGGCTTTCGATGAAAAAACGTTATGAGAGAAAAAAAGTGGGGGGGGGGATATTTACAGTCATTCCTGAATACCGACGTATAAGAAGAGCAAAAAAGAAAATTTCATAGAAGGAAGAGTTTATACCACCAAGGGGGCGAAGGGTTTGGTGGCCAACGTACTGACAGGAGCGGGAACACAACGACGTGCAACAGCAATACCATGACGCTTGCGGTACAGAGGAACCCAAGGATAGGAAGTAGTGCTGAGGGCAACCGCCGTTGGCTTCTTAGCCAAACGAGAGATCAAGAACGGCGTCTTCATCATACGATTGGCTGTGTTCAAGTTGAGGGAAGTGGAAGGTGACGTTGAAAGATTGACTGTGGTTGCGTTTTTTTGATCCTTCAATCTGCAAAGGTCACTACAGTAGAGAGAAGAGTCCAACTGAAGATACGGGTTAGTTGCGGTTATGTTGGACGAAAGCTGTGGGTTCATACTTACTGCTTCATCGACATGTTGATCGCAGATGACACACCAGTTGAGATCCATCTTTTCTTTATGTGTAAGTGAGAGACTGAAGAATAAAAGGGGGATTTCTCAGCCAGCGGCAGCTGCTTATATAATTTTTTTGTTGTTCCTAGCAAATTTTTCGAGATGCTTCATTCTCCGCACAATCAGCAGTCAACGTGAGCACCACGTAAAGTGGAAAACGTGCATGGGTTAAAATCTATTTATTGTGCAGAAGACATGTCTTTAATAAGGTACGTGTCAGAAGGCATGACCTCCTTGATCTGTCGTTTGGCAGTCATGTTGCCATGGTAATCCATCATCTCTTTTTTAGTCATGACCGCAGTTCTTTCGGAGTTAGTGAACTATCCAGAAAAATGTAGAAGGCGGTTTTTTATTGACTGAGTTTCTTTCGACAGATGGTCATAACGTGCTTAGCGAGATCTGAGTATACATTGTTAGTAATGAGATCATCGTTTTCTGGACTTTTATCAGATGCCTGCTTACCTGACGATCGCACATACACTAAAAAGTATGGATTGGCCGTCGAACCCGTGGTATCCTTGAAAATCTCGGCCTCATTGACCTCACTCACATTTGTATCATTATACTTCCACCATTTTCCACCAACATGGTCCCGAATGTATATCCAGTAATGACCGTAATTGGCTTGTCCTAGATAGAGGGCAATACCATAAGGACTCAAACAGTAGTATGACCTGGTTTGGGTTGGATGGACCATGAACTCACCTTGATGAATAAAAACTGCATGTAGCTGGTATTTACACTCTTGTAAATCGTCGTACTTGGTACTGACTTCCTTTATGAGACTCTCAATTCTACTTTCCCGATCTGAAAGTGAGGTGGGTCAAAGTCAACACTCGTCGATCATTACCATATGATAATAACAATCAAATTAGTAGACCCTTGTTGTTTGGGGGAAATATTTACCACTTATTTTACTTTTGACGGCTTTGATTTCTTCTTCCAAAATGCGCATGACCTTTTCATGATCTTCACTGGAAATGCTGCTATTAGCTTGATTATCTTGTAATATCTTGGTCGTGATCTCTAGCATCTCTGCAACAGGCATGGGGTATTTCTATTTTTAAAGGTCAGTAATGAAGGACTGTAACCCTTGGCCATTCTATCTCATTTACCTTATTCTCAGTCAGCTCAGTGATATCAGCCTTGTAAGTATCGATTTCCTTTCGGCATTCAGTAACGCGTTTGCGTCGATCAGCTAGCGTATCAAAATTACTATCCAAGTAGCGATCCAAGTAGATAGTTTCATCAAACTGTACGAAAGCATTGGACTTGTAAACTCTGGCCGACCGGCGGTCAAATTGGACACGCTGCAGTTGAAAAAATTGTAAATTAGCCTTTTTTTCTTTCTACTCAGCGCCAGACGGAGCCTTATTGCAAATCTATTTACCTGCACTTGCACTTGTAGAATGGGAGGAAATTGCGTCACAGCAACCTCTCGGACAGCACAGTTGCCTCCTTGATAGTCATCAACATCGTCTGCGAAAAAGTATTCATCGAGCCCATCGTACAAGTTTTTGCCTTCCGCTGCATCCACAATCAAATGAGAAAACTCCTCTTCCTTAATCTTGGTGACCAGCTGGTTGGTCTCCTCGTTGTTGTAGGATAGAATTTGTCTGGCTTTTCCGTAAAATAGTTCCTTGACTAGATCTGTCTTCTCGTCAGACGAGCTTTCATCCGATGCTGTGGGTCGTAAAGCCGCCTCAAAAAAGTACATGCAGTTGCCCATGCATTCTATATTAAATCGTACATTAGCTTGTATGCAACAACAATGCTGCCTCCTATTTCGTAATGAATTTACCTGTTACATCCTGTTGGCGACCAAATAACATTTTGGATGGATCTTGTGCACGAACATTTGACTCGAAAGGATTGGTGCTTTCGGTGACCTTGCCTTTACCTTCTGTGGTGGCATAAGATGGTGGAGGAGGCACTGGTCTTCGTTCTGGCAATGGGGGTATATCGACTGCTTCGTTAACAGTAGCTTGACTTCCAGTAGTCGCAAGGGTTTCTGTGGACGGTGTACTTCGTAGCTGGCTAGACACATGATTAGTTTCATCAGGAGGTGACTGTGTAGCTTCATCTTGGTCAAGTTGCAGTTCAGTAGATGACGTGTCGCCTTCTTCATCGACCTTCATGTTGTCATTTTCAGAAACATCATTCTCATGGACAGAAGGAGCTTGGGCATCCGCTTCCGATGTGACAATTTCATCCATTGTATCAGGATTACTTTCTTCCGTGAGTACATCCATGGCTTCTGGTACTTCGGCATTCCCTTGGGAATCAGGTGTCACGGCTTCCTCCTCTTCGGCTACAGCTTCCAGTTCCTGCTTGGCATTGCTTTCTTTACCGGTATCGGCATTCACAGGACCCACTAGGCTTGTTTCATCGGAGGAGGGCTGAGCTGTGGTGATGGGAGCCAAAAAGTTCTCAGTAGAGTTTGCAATTTCGTCAGCGCTAGTAAGGGCCATGTAGGCTAGGTTCTCTTGTGGAGCAATGGAAAGTTGATGCGTATGAGTCAAGTTTAAGAACAGTTCCCTCAGCAGAGTCACAACTATGGCAGATGAATTTAGCATAATTCAATTCCGCAGCGAAGCAATTGAGACTCTTCACTTACATTGTTTAGCGAGTCTCACTTCATTATGACCGACTTTGATGCCACCTATTCTTTTTTCTTCCCATTCAGGGTCATCTTCATGCTCTACATACATATCCATGTCTAGGACGGTGTCTCTAAGTTCCTTCAAGGTGAAATAATACTGCAACACCCAATGTCAGTAAATGCATTACGAAATGGCATACTGTGTATATATCCTCCTACCTGAAGCAAACTATTTAAATAGCACGTATTTCCAATATTGTTCAGACCGACTGGGCTGTAATGGTAAGGAGGCATATTTAAGTTGGATAAATTTGCCAAAGCATTTGTCGCAGCCAGAGTAGCGGGAGCGACGGCATTGGAGATGGCATTGACAGCAGAGGAATATTTTGCAACAGCAAGAGAGGCAATAGACGCAGTAGAATTGGATCGTATCGAACGTTTTTCAGTAAGTATGGAGGAGTTGTCAGATATGGTCACATCCGTGGTTGAATGATTTGATTTGATGGAATTGGTGGTTGATTTAGATATGGGTTGTGTGGTTTTTTTGGACGATTTTGTAGTTTCCGAGACAGAATGCATTGGAGGTGGTGGAAGAGAGAACATGCCGACATTTCCAGGAAGGTATACATGATGATGAGCCATTGCAGAAGAAGGATTGGTAGAAGGGAGGGAGAAAATGGGCGGAGAAGATGAGTATTCCATCAACATGTCTTTTGCGTGTGATACTTCAGATTTCAATCGGTTGGTGGCCATTTGCCAAACCTTTTTACTGTATATCCCCAATCACATCACACCACATCGAAGAGATAGCCATGAAACCACAACCCAAGTATAGAAGATAGACATAAACCGGTTTGTTGTTAGTTCACATCAGATAACCTAAGAAGAAGGCTAACTGTCGCTTTTCACAAGAATCACCATATCCAGAATCGGATGAATGGACGCGGTTTTAAGGTCATCGACCGATAGTTGGGTGGGGGTTTGGTCGAACAAGACTACCGAATGCTGTCACAGTTGATCTCCCAGTCGTCACCTCACCGCCTCGATCCCCGCTACCCACCACACATAAATTTGAAAAAAAAAAAAAGAAGTAGAAATGGACTTACGTTTCTGAAAATGCTGCTTCCGCAGTAAACGGTGCGGCAGGAACATCAGATGCTGTATCGAATAGATTAATAAGGGAGTATATCGCTTTTCCAAGGTCACATTGCATCATCACCACTCACCAGTTTTATCGACATTAAGCTTCTTCGGTCTTTCATAGTCGCCAACAGAGCTGAGTAAATGGAACAGTTTGTCACTCTGCCTATGGTTTGCAATGACACGGAGCATGTCCAGATGATGTTTAGCATTGGCCGGCTCATCCGTCATCTATTGAAAGTGGTGTAAATGATCCTCTCTACAAAAAAGCACATGGCCAGATAATCTGGAAAAGAATTCTAAAAATTTGATCAAAAACTTACTTTGATGTCGTATAAGCCCAGAATTAAATCGTCATCGACATTTTGTGGGTCAGCAAGGTCAAAGTGTTGATAGGCTCTGGTTACATCTGTGAGACCAAATACACCTTGGCTATGTTCTATAGCCACTTCTGTTGGAAGCTCTTCACTTTTAGTTGCTTGCGCTATCTTTTCCAGGGTATCCAACCATCCAGAGTGATTTTGCGGTTGTTCATTCACTAATAGCCTATATAACCACACTATGACGTTGTCGGCCATATCTGGAACACCTCCAAGCAAGCTGAATTCTTCATTGGTAGAAACAGTACTGTTTGCGGTTCTTCGGTCATATTGACCTCCGAGGAAAGTCTCTAATGCCGGGATAGCTGATTCAAAGTGAGGGACGATGCTTTCGTCTGGTATGCTGAGGTAACCATGTGGACTGCGGATGCTGGCCAGGGTCGCTTCTATTTCTTGGCGCACAATCTGCAACAGCAGCTCATCTTCAGGTTCAGTCCCCAAAGTTGATATTAACATGTTTTCCTCAAGTTTGAACCCCAAGGTACCGAACAATTGTGTACTATGACAAAGATCATTAGCGACTACACTTCAAGGGATGAACGTGCCCCCATTTGATCACAATGGCCATTTTAAACCTACCTAGCGCTATCTGCACCTATTCGTACAACGAAGCTTTTGTTCTGAATGTTGATATTGCGCCGAACGCCAGTAAGCATATCGCGTATGTAAACCAGTATGGTGGCGAGCGCAGAAGCGACGGTTGGAGCAGAAGCTACTTGTCCTTGTGCATGGTCTGCATAAGAAATATTGACCTTACGAGTATCAGACATGCTCTCTATGACGGACATAGCCAGCAACGGGTCTTTGTAGTCCCATGTCACTTGGAAGTCGCAACCACAGCAGCGATCAGAGTAGGCACCGTCTTGGTGGAAATGGTGGGTCTTGTAGTCCACGCCGGTACATGTCCGAGAATCTGATTCCAATTGACTTGTTATTGTTATGATAAAGCGGCCATGGCATATCAGGCATAACAAATGAAGGCTATTGGATTGAACTTGAGGTTGCTGATTCTCTTTATCAGAGTTGGCAATGACGGGTTGTGAAGGGTCAGAGACGAGAATTAAGTTATGTTGGTGTTGTCGTTCCTGGCTTGGCTTCTCATATGTTAGCCAGTTGCTCCAAGCAGCAGGAGTAAGAGGTATACGATGCTGCATGGAGTTGCCAAAGGAAAGTAGTGAAACGCAAGCGAGTGAGTCTGGGTACGAAACGTATACCGCATCAGCACTGCCGTTTTAAGACTTTTCCAAGCTTTTGCGCAGTGAGCCCAATCTCAGCTTCAGTTGGCGTTTCTGCCTGTCGATTTTCTTTCTCTCGCACCTCTTCAAACAATCTCATTCTTTCTATACTCTCGTAAGAAAATATCCTTCCATTCATTCTTTGATATTCATGCAAAAAAAAAGTTATAACATTCAAAGATCGTAATTCTTATATACACGTTGTTACCTCATCCATCTCATATCACTAAATGAATATCAAATTGTCTCTGCTTCGCTAAGCTTCATTTTTTTTTTTAATATAACAAAAAAAAACCACATTAGTATGCCCAAAGACAGAGTAAAAGAATGTCAATAGCTTTAGCGCCGCTGTAGAAATGAATCTCTAAAGCAGGCCCTTGCAAATAAATAGTTTGTCAACCTCCAAATGTCCGACCGAGTCAGCAGCATGGAGGGCAAAAAAATCGCACTCACTTGGTCTTTTCATAAACTGAAATCAAACAGGCTCGATTTAATAAGTATGAGAAGACACTCTCTGTTGGTTCACGGTTTCAAGTACAGCTTTGCATGATGATTTGATTTAATGCAACGAAGATGACGTCTTTATGAATAGGTAACGACTTGAGGTTTGCTTTATTCACTCACGTCAGGCGTCTTAAAGACTACGAATTTGATCTCAAAAAACTACATTACTTGTATTTGATATTCTACCTTATTGTATTGCTCTTGGTGCTTTACTATTTGTGTCGCAACTACCGTTATTGGATGTTGATTTGATGGTATTTTATACATTAGTTCTGCAAAGCAAAAGTATGTTAGATCTTCCTATTTCTAGACCATTAACTCTGAAAATAGGTACTTACCAAGGCACAAGAAGACGAACAAATTTATATGCAGTGAAACGTTGCTATACGTATAGCGCTCCCGCTGAGCCGGTAAGATCAGAGATCCCACCGGCTACAACCTTCGAACCGTCGCCGAAGAATTCCTACACTTGATTGAAGGGAGAGATGAATTGGAATTTCAAACGATGTATGCGTTATTAGAATAGAGGTAAGTACTTACGTTCAGGATGAGAAGTATCTCCTCACAGTTGGTCTCTTCAGGCGGCGGTTGGAAGTTCTCCTCTCTCCTCTTAGCCCTTGGGGAGCCAGGCTGAGACATGGCTTCGGCCAGCACTTGGAAAAGATCTAAGGGCTAAAGTATGCGGAGAATCTAATGTTAGCAAAGCGCGTTAACATAAATCCAATTTCTTGCCACTTTGCTTACACAGGGCTACTTATGTTTCATGAAGGGGCAGCGTGCTTGACATCAACATTAAAACCGCCGACGTCTGTGCGTCAGGCACCGAGGTAGATTTTGACTGTGATTCGCTAAAGGCATCTTTGTGGTTCCGCTGGCTGCTACACTATAACTCCCAATTGTGCCATTATCATCCTGGGTCTCAAAGTTGATCTTTTTTTTTATCGGTATCTTTTCTAAACCTTTCTCATTGCAGTACTTGCAAAGATTATGAATACTATTTGTCTGCAGAACCATACCTGGATTTGGACGCTACACTGTGCTGAGAACTTGAAAAGGAAGCCGCTAGATTGTGTGCGGGCTTAACTGTACGAGCGGGAATAGATAATGTTCTCTGCTGTTTTCGCGTTGATGAGCGTACAAATTTCTATCTGCTGCGTCAGATAAGCACCTACACATCTCCCTTTGACAGCCCATTTTATCGTACTTCACTCATTCGCTGATGCTACTCCAACTAAAAACTGGTATTTTGACATATGTACCGTTCTGCAGTTTGTCAAAAGTACAAATCGTAGTGTAAAGAAGTAAACTTGTCATGCCCAAAAAGTGTAGACGACTTGATAGTGACACAGCCTTGAAAGCTATCACGTTATCAGCCTTAGACTGTCTTATCGAAAAGGCTCGCGAGAAAAATGAACATCAAGTACGCTTTGTGGCTAGGGTTCTTTTTGGTCGTGTAAAGTACTCACTACATCTCCTGTTATGAACGAAGACAACTTGTTCCAAGATTTGTTACCGAAGGAAGTGGCCGAAATGCATCTCGACTCCGATCATGGGAAGCCATCACACATCACGAAGTTCGAAGATTCGGAAAGGGTAACTGAATTGTTACCGCATTTCAGGATGCGGGATATTCATCAGGCAGTGGCATTGGGGCTGAAGAGCTTTACCGAATCATTGTTGAAAGATGGAATAGACATTGAGTCCAGAAATAATTTGAGACAAACTCCTCTACACGTTGCGGCCGAGAATGATGATGATACAATGCTGCTCCTTCTTCTCAGGTATGGTGCGATCGTTGAAGCAAAAGACACTGATGATTGGACTCCTCTGCACCTTTCAACGATGATGGGAAAAGAAGCCAATGTCTTATTGCTGTTAGAATTTGGAGCTTATGTCAATCCTATAGATAAATATGGTTGTACACCGCTACACTATGCCGTTGAGAAAGATAATAGTATCATACTCCTTCTTCTCGATAATGGCGCCATCATTGAAGCAAAGGACCCCAATTATCGGACTCCTCTGCACTTTGCAGTGCTTTGGGAAAACAACTCTGCCATATCAGTGCTAGTAGAACATGGAGCTTATGTCAATGCTATCGATAAAAATCGACGTACACCTTTACACTTGGCGACGAAGTATAAATCCACAAAAATGCTGACTGTACTTTTGCAATTCGGAGCTGACGTTAACAAAATTGATGAAACAGGATGGACAGCGCTGCATATTGCTGCGCATCTTGGTTACTATGAGCTCGTAATCATATTGTGTAAGGAAGGAGCTGATGTGAATCAATCAACCATACTTGGGTATACGCCTCTCTATCTTGCATCGCAACGAGGAGATGTTAAGATGGTTTACCTTTTATTGGAACTCTCAGCTGACACTGAGAAGGCTGATTTGAACGGATGGACGCCGCTTTATATTGCTTCCAGTAATGCAAATCTGGATATCATTTCTGTATTACTGGAGTATAAAGAAAATACTGACACACAAGACGCCAATTTACGATCACCTTTGAAAGAAGCTACAGAGGATAGGAAGATTCATCAGGTGTCCACATTGATGCAAAAACGTGCGATCTATAGCAGAAAAACGAAGAGCATTAATAGCATACTCCATGTTGCCGCTGAGAACCATAATCTGGAGGTTATGAAGACTGTACTTACTATCGGGGCTAATATCAATGCAGTCAACCGCGATGGACATACTGTGCTTCATATAGCCGCATCCTTAGGGCATGCCGACATGGTTTCATTTTTATTAGAAAATGGAGCGACAATGGGTGGTGACACGGACGAACCAATTTCTCATTTAACCAAGTTCGCCACTGAAGCAGGACGTACCCACATTTTGGAAATGGGTCTTGGATACCAAACTGATATGAAGCAGAATGAAAAGTATCCAGTTGATATGCTGCACACGTTTGTAGTACAAGGAAATGTTGACAAGGTCTCGCTTCTGCTGAAAGATGTAAAATTGGATCTTGAGAACTTGGACAGCAATGGAATGACTCCACTTTTCTCAGCAGCCGACCATCCAGAGATGGTTGCACTACTGGTGGATAACAATGCCAATATGAACGCAAGTTGTAAGCAACGGAATAACATAACTGTTCTACACCATTATGTTCAGATGGACAAGTCGAAGGCACTTCACGTTTTACTGAATTGCGGCTGTAACATTGAAGCGATCGACAATAAAGGCAACACACCTCTCCATTATGCTGTTTCAAGAAATAATTCAGCGGCAGTAGAATTACTCGTCAAGAGAGGAGTTAATATGGAGATTCGAAACAAATATGGCAGGACCGCTTTTCACACAGCAGTGGAATGCGATAGCTTGCGGATTGTAGAGCTTCTGATCAATTTCGATATCAATATCAATGCAGTTATCCATGGTATCAAAGCGACACCTTTACAATGTGCCATTCAGAGGAATAACTTGAGCATGATTCAACTTTTACTGGACCATAATGTTAGAGTCAATGCCAAGGGAGATGCAGGAGATACAGCATTACATACAGCAGTGAGAACCGGCAAAGATATCATTGTGAGCATGCTACTGCAGCAGAATGTCAGATTAAATGCTCGAAATTTATTTGGCGCTACTCCACTTGACTTGGCACTCCGGGACGGCAATATAGTCATTTCTGGTTTGCTGATCAAAGCTGGTGCTGAATCGGATTCACAATTTACCACTTACCCTCTGTCACAATCGCAAGCTCAATCAAACCAGAGTGAATCACCGACTTTAAATCAAAGGCTACGAGAGGAAAAAGTAGTCGCTAACTGGTTGAAGTGGATATCTGGCGACACAATACAGAATTTTGAAAGTAAGTATCCAATACCTGGTCAACTAAAAGATTGAAATCCAAAATTCATTGAATTTTTAAAAATTTCATACTTTTAAGATGTGGGCTATAGTGACGCACAAAGTTTAAGTGCAATCGAGGATGAATATAATCACGGTCTACCGTTGTTCAAGGAATCAACATATCAAGATGATCAAGACAGCGATGAAGACGATCCATCGTTACTGCATGTAAGATTCAACGAAAGTTCAAGGCCACAGACTCCTTCGTTATCAGAAGACAGATCGTCTATCTCATCGATGATGGAGTCTGAAGAACTCGGAGGCGAATTATCCGATTCTATTTATGATGTAGCTGCTGAGACTACCACCTACGATTTCAATCAAATACTGGATAGAACCACTTCCAAGTGGGCATCAAAAGTGATGGAGTACCTAATTGAATGGTGTGGAGTCACGCTATATTACAACGAATCCCTTTTTGTATTGAAACTCAATAACAAGCCGGATGGTCCTTCTCCTCCATGGGCGGCTCAGTTTAACAAAATGAGTATTATAAGGGAGCCAGGACTTTTGGCTGTACCTCGGCCCAAACAGAAGACTTATCTATCTATACCAGGTTGGTTTGACCATAAGAATCTCTTGATTCGTTTCATCAATGCCGTGTGCGTATGCAGAATGTCGTCTCCCAAAGTCAGCTCGCAGGTATTCTCAGAAGTCCTTGGTTGTTTGGAAGAGAATATCTCGCTTCCTTTGCGTGGGACTTTGATTGCTGGCCTAGCCGTCACCAGTATGATAGGAGGATACAATAATGCCGATATGCTCGTCAAAGCGATTCTAAGCGTATACTCAGAAACGGCTCTCATTACAGATCTTACGAGATCTAAAGATCAACGGGAGTTACATGAAAGGAAATGCCATTGCGGTTCTAGTCATGAACATCGACCCCTTTCACCAGTAGCTGCCGCCAAAGCCGTTGGAATTGCTATCTGGAATATCAGAAAAGAAAGGCGAATATTACCTAGAGTATGGGATTTACACAGTGACACCCTTGTAAACAGCATTGACATTCGACAGGTTTACTTTATCAGCCATAGATGGAGTGAAAATGGCGAAATTGAGTACAAGGACATTATGGAGAAATCATCTTCTGAAGATAATGTGTCTGCAGAAGTTAGAGGAATCAGCACATATTCGAAAAAGTTAGAACGAATCAGGTCAGTTATCGTAAAACATGCAAGGTACGTTTGGATAGACACCATATGTATGGATAGGTCTAGTCTCTCAGATTTGGACGAGACTGACCGTTCGATGTACAAATGGTATGCAAACTGTCGCGCAGTGGTACTAGACTCGGATACCTCGCTAAATGTATGGAAAAGTAGAGGATGGTGCTTACAGGAAGGGGCTGCAGCAGGGTTACTTTATGGAATCCTTGCGAAAGACTCGAGAGAAGAACTTGTTTCCTTGCAGGAATTGGCAGAGATACAAAATGTACACCTCTGCCAGCTAGACCTCAGTCTCTACTATCGTCCTGGAAATGCTGCTGAAATATTAGCAAGGATGGATGCGCGAAAGACGACTAATGTGGAAGATATGTCGTATGCTCTGATTGGAATATTCTCCCTTAATATACCGCTCGGCTATGGCGAGGGATGGGATGCTCGAACTAAAGTCTTAAACAGACTAGCTACTATGCATGGCGATATTTCATTTTTAAGTTTTGCCACCACGAGAAACAATTCTGGGAAATACCTACCTCTTCCAAAGGACAAGATTTTTTCGATTGCTCAATGCATTTCGGCCAAAATTTCTACCAGAATCAGTCATATTGGTTTAACGGTTGAGGCACAACTTGTCAATATTGTAGAGTTCCAGAGTGTGCTAAATAGATTGAAAAGATGGAAGAAATTGCAAATGAATCGGACAAAGAGTGTCGGTCTAGATCAACTGATCACAGCAGCAGAGCAACGGGATGTTCGGAACTCCGAGCGCATTGAAGTGGCTATTGTGCACAGGATCCGATCTCTCATGCTTTTGGAGATAAATGGTGCTGAACAACATATGGGTCGCCAGGAGTATAAAAGTTATCATCGATTACAATGCTGCCAATTCGAACATTATGAGTTTGAGCGATTATTTTCCGACTTCAATGCGCAGTATCAGACCATCCGGCTTGGAGACAAACCCCTGATAGGTGAATCAGCGCAAGACGCACAGAAGAGAAAGGTGGAGAAACTATTGCCACTTAATCTTTTTAGAAGCGCTGAGTGGCCAACAACTCCTCGATTTCCATATCACAGAGCGCCTAGCTCAAATAGTGCAGAACACTTCTTTCGCCTTGAGAAGAACCGTCACCGTAAAACACACCCATTGTTAGGCCTGAGTAAATCAGTTGATAATGTTGAAAAAAGCTCCTTTAGACAGAAGAGTACGATAAACCACTCACTAAGCATCTCAAACGAAGATAGCGAAAACAGTGATCCGGAAGATGATGAATATCGTACAACCAAGCCCATTAGAAACTGGCACTATACAGAGAGCAGCAACGTGGCTGATAACAACCGAAACTGTCACATATTAGAACTGGTCAGTAAGCATCAGTATTTGCTAAGCGATGTAGTGGAAGCCATCATAGCAATAGGAGCCGCTTTGAATGATGATTCTGTGCAAACATTAGAGATCAGGCATGCCCAGCATGACAACAATCACCCTTCGCCAGTCAAGTTAGTTGCGACTATCTTTCACTACGTGCTGTTAAATAGTGAATTAGCGAATAACATATTTACCACGGCCAAGAAATCAGAGACAAGTTTACGCCATGCATTGTATGAAGTTCACGGAGATGATAACACCTTAGCCAGTAGAGTAGGCACACTGCACTACCGGCTGTATGAAATGATGAAGGATGTTTTGATGAGTGAGGAGACAACAATTCCGGACCACAACGTAGAAATAATCAACACTCCAATCCTACTTGCCTTCCTAGAGGTGTACTGCCGGCCGGAACTTAGAGAGTTTCAGAACAAAATGCGAACTTGTACTGATCGGGTACCGCTTTCGACCAAGCTAATGACAACTGTTTATGCTAAACACTATTCGTTGACGGGACTTGTCGACAACCATATCGAAATAACATCAGAAGTTCACAACGGCGATTCTATCCTACCCACCGATATTGTGCATGTCAATGGCGACCGTGAGTTACTGGACAAATTAGATACTAAGGGTATCGTGGCTATAAAAATGTCTACAGAATTGGTGAAAGGGAATATATCGGATGTCTACATGCTAGCGAAAAAGCAAAACGACAGCTACCACTGCCTCTTATATTGCACATTGACTCCAGGTGCAGTAGCATTTCTGAAACTACTTGGCAGTGAAAGAAAGAATATCGTTGTAGCAGGTATATGGGAAAACCCGAATCCAATCATACCTTACTACCCCTGCAAGAAATGCGGTGTCGTCCCCAATGCAGTCAGTATAGTGACTGACCTAGATCAGGTTGGAAATAGCATCCTAGCTAGTGTCTATCATTATTCTACGCCAGGTAACATCTCTGTAAGAATAGATTGCGGACAGAATCTGAAGGAAATCAGTTTATCTCAACGCTTGAAATGCATGACAGTCTCTGAAAACGACTTATTCGTGATATCTCTGAACAGGCTCATGGATGGATACAAGCACGGAACAATACCCATAATCCCTTATGACCAAGAATTCCACATATGCGATGAAATGATAGCCTTTGCATTGCTACCACCAGCTTATCGGGAAGCTACCATCAAACTCTGTTTTGCGAAAGACGCTGTTCACATTTACCCGGATCAAAACTTTGCATATCTGAAAGAAATCAAGGAAGGCGAATCATCAGATCACACTAGATGGCTAGTAAAGAAGGTTCACATGTATCGAGAGACGGTGAAAGACTTGGCAAGTAGAGAAAGTGACGCTGCCGAAAGTTTGGAAAACAGGGTAAAACAAGTAATAGCTATCGTCAAAGCAGCGACTAAAGGGGTGCCTTTCGTTGACATGGGTAGCGCCGCTGAGGTGGCTACTTTGAAATGGAAAAAGAAGGTGGGAGACCGCAATCGATATGAAGTCACTGAGAAACTACGGACCATCCATGCCGAACTAGTGGCAGAGGCAAATTTTAGTGCGGTATCTATGCTATTGAGCTATCGGTTTAACAGCGACTTTGCGAAATCAGCTTTCACCGGAGAATACATGTGCTTCTTAGGTTCGGAAAACGATTTTACTGGTCCTATGCCACCGTACTACAAGTTTCGCGTGTACCAGCTAGCACTAATAGGAGTTATCTATACCTGGCGAAAATACGGGCAAAATATAGAGATATCAGCGCAGTCCATAAATCATGACGACAAGACCAGGAAGGTAGCGTACCTTAATGACTCTGGAGATATACATGTCTCTAGTGCTTTTGAATTCGGCAAGGTAGGTGAAAGCATGATGACAGAGCATATAGTAGGCAACCTCTCAGCATCGAGTACGCACAATGATATCCACAACCGGAATATACCGAGAGCGTGCAATCTAGAATCTTTCGGATTGTTTACAAGATTCATTATAATCATGAAGCGTCGCTTCAAGAAGAAAAGAGATCAGATGTGGCGGCAGGAGTTGTAGATTCGATAAAGGTTCGAACGTAAGCAAGAAACCACAACAAAGAAGGAAATCAGACATGACTTTATGGAAATAACGAAAATCAGCGTACAACTAGTAAAGCATTCAACCAATGCGGTCATCTCAAGCTACAAGTCTAATGTTAATTTAAATTTGTTCTCATTGGCAAGCAACAAAGCACAGTATGCTAGATAATTGTTAAAATTGAAGAAACGAGCAATAAACGAAAGTTATCCTTTATGCAATGCAAGGTATTACGAGAAGTGTTCCACAATAGAAAAGTAATGGCATTTTCACATATGCAGTTGTTTGCTATTTCGAGATAAACATCGTGTCATGGGGTGCGTAAAGACCGAGCCCAGTCGAAGCTACTCACTTAAATTAGGATATGAGCCAGTACATCGTATGTCCAAATGTGAACAGCAATGTGCTCAGCTATTTTTCTACAGTAAGCAATCAATCGCTTGGACTAAGATGGGGTTATATCTATTCTTCCATGGGATATAACAGTTTGATTGCTCAACATATGCATTCAATTATGACGCTCTAAAGGCATCGAGAAGCAATTGCAAGTATTAAATACAAATTGCGATTTGCTTGGCGCGATATACTACTCTACATGTACCTTGGAACTACCTTTGGGTAGCTCACTTTGTAGACATTTACTTCATTTATTCTGTGACACTTACTCTAACTAAACACCAGCATACTAATAAATGTACTATATACTACAGTTTGCAAAATTGTTTAAAACATAGCGTAGAGAAGTAAACTTACGATTCTCAAAAGTATAGACGAATTAACGTGATACAGCTTTGGATGTTATCACGTTATCGCGCTCAGACTTTTTTGTTCAAAGCACTCAGCAGGTCCTGCGAAATAATATATCAGTCTCTTTTTTGCTTCAAGTTCTTTTTGCCCAGACTAATTGCACTCGCTACATTCCCTTATGAACGACGCTTTAGTTTTACGAGATATAGACAACAATTTCTTCTTATCGCAGAGACTTTCCAAAGAACATCTCGACTTCGATTGTGACCACCTTTCTTACCCCTCGGAAGACGACATTTCCGAAGGAGCTCGCATAGTTGAGATACGGAGTGGCTATTGGGCAAGTATAGCTGGACCGGTATGGCTAACGTGGACGATAGACCTGCATCTTGCAGTTGAACTGGGGGTGGAGGAATTGACTGCTTCATTACTGAAGCGTGGAGCACACATTGAGTACCGGAATACTTGGGGACAAACACCACTACACATTGCCGCTGAGAAAGATAATGATGTTTTGATACCACTTCTTCTCGACTACAATGCGCATATTGAAGCAAGAGACACCGATTTCCAGACTCCATTGCACCTTGCAGCGTACTGGGGAAACGACTCTGTTGTATCATTGTTGCTAAAACGTCAGGCTAATGTAAGCTCTATCGATAAATCTGGGCGTACACCTCTACACTTAGCGACGCAGCGTGGATTTAAAGAAGTGCTGACCATACTGTTGCATTTCGGAGCTGAAGTAAACAAAACTGACAACAAAGGATGGACGGCATTGCATATTGCTGCGCATCTTGGCTACGATGAGATCGCAATTATACTGTGTAACGAGAAAGCTAATGTGAATCAAACAACTAGCCATGGACAAACACCTCTCTATCTTGCATCGGAACGAGGAGATGTGAAAATGGTGTATCTGCTGCTAGAACGCTCGGCTGAAACTGAGAAGGCTGATTTGAACGGATGGACGCCGCTTTATATTGCTTCCAAGAATGCATATTTGGATATTATCTCTGCATTACTGGAGTATAACGAGAAAGATGTTGCCCGAGACGCCTATCTGCGATCATCTTTAAGCGAAGCCATGGAGGATGGAAATGTTCATAAAGTATCCACGTTGTTGCAAAATCGTGCGAATCATATCACTAAAAACGAGAGTGGCAATGACGCACTTCACATTGCCGCTGAGCACAATTATCTCGAAGCTATGAAGACTGTGCTTGCTCTTGATGTTAACGTCAATGCAGTCAACCGCGATGGACATACTGTACTTCATATAGCCGCATCTTTAGGACATGTCGATATGGTTTCGTTTTTATTAGACAACGAGGCCACAATGGGTGGTAGCGCGGACGAAACAATCCCTCAATTAACCAAAGTTGCTGCTGAAGCGGGACATGTCGATATCGTGAAAATGGCACTTGGATATCAAAATGATACGCAAAAAAACCATGAATACCGGGGTGCTATTCTGCATACAGCTGTGGCACAAGGGAATGCTGAAATGGTCTCCCTCTTGTTGGAAGATGGAAAAGTGGATCTTGAGATCTTGGACAGCAATGGCATGACTCCACTCTTCTCAGCAGCCGATCATCCAGAGATGATTGCACTATTGGTAGATCACAAAGTCAATATCAGCGCAAGATGTCACCAACGGGATAACATAACTGTTTTACATCATTATATTCAGATGGGCAAAACAAAGGCACTCCACTTTTTACTGAACTGTGGCTGCAACATTGAACCGATTGACGACAACGGCAATACACCCCTCCATTATGCTGTTTCAAATAATAATTCAGCGGCAGTGAAATTACTCGTGAAGAGGGGAGTCAATATGGAGATTCGAAACAAATATGGCAGGACCGCCTTTCACACAGCAGTAGAATGCGATAGCTTTCAAATTGTGGAGCTTCTGATCAATTGCGATATCAATATCAATGCAATTACCCATGGTATCAAAGCGACACCTTTACAATGTGCCATTCAGAGGAATAACTTGAGCATGATTCAACTTTTACTGGACCATAATGTTAGAGTCAATGCCAAGGGAGATGCAGGAGATACAGCATTACATACAGCAGTGAGAACCGGCAAAGATATCATTGTGAGCTTGCTACTGCGGCAGAATGTCAGACTAAATGCTCGAAATTCTTTTGGCGCTACTCCACTTGATTTGGCGCTTCAAGATAGCAATGTGGTCATTTCTGGGTTGCTGATCAAAGCTGGTGCTGAATCGGGTTCACAGTTTACCACTTACCCTCTGTTACAATCACAAGCTCAATCAAACCAAGGTGAAGTACAGTCCTCAAATAAAGGGTTACGAGAGGAAAAAGAAGACGCTATTTGGTTGAAGTGGGTACCTGGCGACAGAATACAGAACTTTGAAAGCAAGTATAAATAATCTGGGCAGCAGAAAAATTGAAATCAACTCGTTTTCTCTTTATTAAACTCTTCTTTGTTTCAAATTATAGATGTAGGCTACAGTGATGCCCAACGTTTGAGTGCGATAGGGAATGAATACGGTCACGGTCTTCCGTTATTCAGAGAAACAGCCTCACAGGATATTCAAGACAGCGATGACGAGGATCAATCGTTGACGCATGTACAATCCAACGAAAGTTCAAGGCCACAGACACTTTCATTATCAGACGACAGATCGCCAAGCTCATCGATGATGGAGTCTGAAGAGCTCGGAAGCGAATTATCTAATTCTATCTATGATGCTGCAGGAGAGACTATCTCCAATTATTTCAATTCTATACTGGATAGATCGACATCCGAGTGGGCATCCAAGGTGATAGAGTACCTGATTGAGTGGTGTGGAGTCACGCTATATTACAACGAATCCCTTTTTGTATTAAAACTCAATAACAAGCCGGATGGCCCTTCTCCTCCATGGGCGGCTCAGTTTAACAAAATGAGTATTATACGAGAACCAGAGCTTATGGTTGTACCTCGGCCCAAACAGAATACTCATCTATCTATACCAGGTTGGTTTGACCATGAGAATCTCTTGATTTGTTTCATTAATGCCGTGTGCGTATGCAGAATGGCGTCCCCCAAAGTGAGCTCGCAAGCGTTTTCGGGAGTCCTTGGCTGTTTGGAAGAGAATATCTCGACTCCTTTGCGTGGGACTTTGATTGCTGGCCTAGCCATCACCAGTATGATAGGAGGATATAATAATGCCGATATGCTCGTCAAAGCGATTCTAAGCGTATACTCAGAAACGGTTCGAACTACAGATCTTCAGAAATCTACTGATCAGCAGGTGCTACATCGAAGGAAGTGCAATTGCGGGTCTAGCCATGAACATCGACCTCTATCGCCAGTAGCGGCGGCCAAAGCCGTGGGCATAGCTGTTTGGCATGCCAGAGACGAGAAGCGAATATTGCCTAGAGTGTGGGATTTACACAGCGACACCCTCGTAAACAACATTGACATTCGCCAAGTCTACTTCATCACCCATAGATGGAGAGAAAATGGCGAAGTTGAGTACAAGGACATAACGGAAAAAACATCATATGAAGGCAAAGTCTCTGCAGAAGTTAGAGGCATTAGCACATATTCGAAAAAGTTAAAACGAATCAGGTCAGTGATCATAAAACATGCAAGGTACGTTTGGATAGACACCATATGTATGGATAGGTCCAGTCTTTCGGAGGTGGACAAGACTATTCGTTCAATGTACAGGTGGTATGCAAGCTGCCGCGCAGTGGTACTAGACTCGGATACTTCGCTCGATGTATGGAAAAGTAGAGGATGGTGCTTACAGGAAGGAGCTGCAGCAGGATTACTTTATGGAATCCTTGAAAAAGACTCAAAAGCAGAACTTGTTTCTATGCAGGAATTGGCAGAGACACAAAATGTACACCTATGCCAGTTAGACCTCAGTCTCTACTATCGTCCCGGAAATGCTGCTGAAATATTAGCAAGGATGGATGCACGAAAGACGACGAATGTGGAAGATATGTCGTATGCTTTGATTGGAATATTCTCCCTAAATATACCGCTCGGCTACGGAGAGGAATGGGATGCTCGAATCAAAGTTCTGAATGAACTAGCTACCAAGAAGGGCGATATTTCATTTTTGAGTTTTGCCACCAACAGAAATAACTCGGGACACTATTTGCCTCTTCCAAAGGACAAGAACTTTTTGGTTGCCCAGTGTATTCCAGCCAAAATCTCTGCCAGAATCAGCCATTTTGGCTTAACAGTTGAGGCCCAGCTTATCAACATTATAGAGTTCCAAGGTATGTTGGATGGATTAAAACGATGGAAGAAACTGCAAATGAATCGAACCAAGAGTGTCGGTCTAGATCAACTGATCACGGCCTCAGAACAACGGGATGTTCGGAACTCCAAGTCCATCGAAGTGGCCATTGTGCACAGTATCCGATCTATTATGCTTGTAGAGATCCATGGTGATGAACGAAGCATGGATGGTAGCCTAGCGTACAAACCCTGTCATCGATTACAATGCTGTCAATTCGAACACTACGAGTTTGAACGACTTTTTGCCGACATCAATGTCAGATATCAGACCATTTGGCTCGGTGACAAGCCTCTAACGGGCACAGCAATGCAGAACATACATAAGCAAAGGGAGAAGAAGCGTAGCCAGTTATCTCTGCTTCGAAGAGGACTACGACCGAGGAAATAAAAGAGACAGAACGGCCACTTTTTTTTTAATGCAGTATTATATCACGGATAGTTGCAAAGGTGGCCACCGCTAGAGCCACTTAGAATTCGTATATTGACATGCGAATTGTGCATGTCAATGGCAATCATGTCCCTACGTTATAAACTATTTATTTCAAAAATGTCCCTTTGACTATGCAAGTCGAAGTTGAACCCGGTATACCATAAATAATTTGTCGGATGACGTTGGGAGAGTCAGGCATTGCCGAAAAGCCTTCCTGTGCACAAAACCCAAAATGGTATATTGTTATTGCCCCCAAGGTGTTTTTGTCTGCAAAATCATAACAAAAAAAGATAAACCGGCCAAAAGTAAAGTAGGAAGAAATAAGAAAAAAAGTTCAACCTCTTCCTTTCTTCTCTAACCTACCTTTTTTTTTTATCACTCTCGAGGCGTTATCATATCATCATGAATGTGAATGGCTGGATCGCTCACGAGGCTGCACAACGTCGCAGACTACGCCCAAGAAACCCGTTCATTGGAAAATGGTGTCTTTGCATGTCTCTTCGAGGAGGAAGCACCTTTGCTAATCTCGTTTGGCTGGTAAGATTTACGATGTTTCAAATTATTTTGTGCCTCGCAGTTACTAACAAACCTTTTGGCGGTTTTACATCATGCAGGGACTCAACTTGTATCTCACTGTGCTTTCATTCGAATCACGAAGCCGTAAGTAGCATCGATAGAGTGATCTTGGCATAAACCGGGAAAATTTCACTTTGGCTTATCTTTGTCGGTTCTGTAGCTATTTATTCCTATTTAAATTACACTGCCTTCATGGTCACCGGCGTCATAAGCTTAGTGTTCTGCTTGGTCACGCTTTGGACCTTGTTCGCTTTGTTTCAGGTAAATAACTTTAGCAAAATTTGCGCGGGAAGATGGATGGAAAGAATGCAAGGCATCCGCAACTTGGTTCCCTAACAAATCGCATTTTCAGAACAAAGCACATATACTTCGTCTCTCGCACATGTTAACCTGGTGTGCGGTCATTGCATTCTTAACGGACTCTTTCATCAATATTATTGTTTTTGGCGTGTTGCGAGGCGACTATGAAACCTGGTGCTTGGATAAGTCTCGCAATTATGTAGACGAGCAAGTGACCGCCATCCTCGGAAATGGAACGCAAATAACCATGAGCTTCAACCCAAGCCAGAATGGAATGGATCTTTACAACTGCCACAAAATGTGGGAAGATGAACTCAAACTTGGAATTGTTGTTTGGATCGTCTTTACCATCATATATGTGAGTGATAGCCAGACACTGTAATCTCAGATGTACAATATGCATTGAATCTAACCTGATAATAATTTTTTTTGCACTGTCTAGATGTACTGGGCAGCATGCCTGTGGTCATACGCTCAGAAGAAGCGTATGGAGCTCATAGAAGCCCACGCAATCAATGACCAGCCCAACATGATGATGAATTTGCCACCTGGTGGCGACATCAATGAAGCAGCATGGGAAGACAGCCACGGTAAGAGCATGGCTGAAGGTGTTCGCGAGATATACTCTGGTCTTCGATCCATGTTGAACCGCAATAGAGTACCACCTGAGGAAACCGTTAAATTCGGATAATAGCTTTAAGCAAAGTCGCTTTCATCCATATTCTTGCGTGATATACCCTTCTTGTACACCTCCAGTATCTAAACGTAGCCTGTATCTATTCGATTATGTTAGATATCTCACATATCCAACATCACTATTCCGATAAACTCTATTCCCCTCTTTTTTTTTTTTTTCTTTAATTCTTTGCTTTTTCTTTTCTAAAAAATAACAGTGGAATATATAATCTGGATTTCTAAAAGTACCTGACGGTCTGATGTTTTGCTTTTCAGCATGGTGGTGGTTTATGAAACTTTTAGTTCTCGTTCTTGAGTATGTCGCTCTACTCGTTTTTGGCTGTGTCATATGTACAGTTCTGATCTTAATGAAAAGTGATGCTGAGATTTTTTGTTAAAGCGCTTGAGAGCTTACCCAAACATTTGGAGCAAGCGGAGTGCCTGTCATTGTTCGACCGTTACCTTTACACTTTATTTTTTTTTACAAGAATGGGCATGACATGGTAAATTTCTAACAACGTTATTTGTTTTGACCGCAATCTCGCCGCACAATCTTACCAATATTGTCTCTAGTATTGTTCGGTGGAAGAATGCAACGGGCATGCGAGATTTCACCACCATTGACGAACATGTAATCAAAACGTTACATGGCAAAAACACGGGTCGATGGGGACTGACCTGCAAAGTTTACCGAGACAACAGTCGCAACAACACAGGAAAACTTCTCTATCAGATATCCTTAGCGCAGCAGCCACGGCAGCTGTATTGCATGGTGGATGGCGGCGTGGTAGTGGAAGTTGAGCGCGACGTGGAGGCGATATTCAGCAGACTGAAAAACTTGTGGGTCGTGCGACAAAGTGCGACGATAGAGGCAAGTACACCCACGACCCATGTATCATTCAACCATAAACGATTCCTTTTTTCTGACTGCATCGCGTATCACAGGGTACTAGCTATGATATAGGTGATTTCACGTTACGGGTGGCAAATATTCTGCTTGGATCAACGTACAAAGGCTTGCTGTTGGAGGTGAGTTAGCGCCATCAGTGGTCAAAAAGAAAAAGAGACTTAGTAAATGCTAATGGGTTGGTATATTTTTCTCAGGTCGAATACCGGCCATGCTCATCGCCAGATGGAGCGACCCAAATAATACAAGATTTCGTGGAGTCTTTGATCCCTCCCAATGCGCAGATCTCTATGGATACCGAATATGATTATGAAAAGGTCGGATTGAGCAGCTCGGAGTTCACCATAGCACACACTGGGTACCAGTATATGTTGCTCTTTCGCAAAGATAGTCTATTGTAGATTTTACCAAGTTGATATCCTAATAAATTGGATGCAAGCATTCCAAAACTGGCCAGTAGTGGGATTTACGAGGGGAGGTGCACAATACTAATTTATATAATTTTTTCATTGTTTTTCTGCGACGAAGCGCAAGATGGTTCGGGAGAGGGGAGAAATAAACATGTACAGATTGAAGAAAAGGGTTGTATACAGTTGTGAGGGCTGTAGAAGAAAAATACTAGGGTTGAACATATAATAACAAGAAAAGTAGAAGTGGGGGTTGGGTGAGATGTATAATTCAGAGTGAGGGCGATCACTAAACTCGTTTTTTCTTTAGACTGGAGAGAGGATCTTCTTCCAAATGGAAGGAAAATACAAGAAGGTAAAATAAATGGCATTGGCAGCGGTACTTTTCTTTGGTCAATATCAAGCCATGTCCACATCCAAGTCACAATCATTGAACCAAGCCATCTTCTTGACTTCCGTAAGGTCTATGCGTTTGTCAGGTTGACGAGTCAACAGACTATTAACAACATCTTTCGCTTCTTGACTTATGGAGCGAGAAGGGTCCTTGGTCCACTCTGAAGGCCATTTGACTTGGCTGCTGCTGAGGATGCGATAAAACAAATGCGATACTTTTTCGCCTCGCGCTGGATTGTACATGAAGGGTAGATAGCCGACCAAAAGCGCATATAGGATAACACCGAGGGCCCAGGTATCTGTTTTCCTTCCATCATATCCTGTGTTTTGAATGATTTCTGGGGCAGCATATTCTTCGCTACCACATCGTGTACGTAATATAGGATTGTCCACTTCAATGACGCGAGCGAGCCCAAAATCCGATAATTTCAGTACCGGAACATCGCTATCTGTTGCTGATGAGATCAAAATATCTAGAAATAAATGTTAAATGCCTGCCATAGTTTGATATAAAACGGCCCTTCTTACATCGAGCTGTTACTCACTTTCTAATTTCAAATCGCGATGGACAATATGCTTCTCATGCAACCAGATCATGACATTAACGAGTTGCAAAAACAAACGCTTGATAAGCATTTCATCGACGGTTTGGCCGGGGGTAAGATTTTTGTGTAACTTCTCTACGTAGTCGTAAAGTTCACCACCATCAACATGTTCGAGCACTAGACAAAAGTGGTGTTCCGTCTCCATGGTACAATCAAGGTGAACGACATTAGGATGATCGATGTACTAATAATTGGTAAACATCAATGTGACATCAATAAACCCCTCTTTTGCCTCCGTGGGAAAAAATTGGCAAAAAACTCACCTCCAGTATGGCCACTTCACGATCAATGCTAGAGCGTATCCTCGAATCATGCGCTAAACGATCCTTGGAAATCATCTTAATAGCATATTTTTTTCCGGTTTCTGTACATTCTACCAGGTACACCTTTGAAAAAGCTCCGACGCCAAGCAGTTTTTGAATGCGAAACTTCCAAATGGTTTTTCCAATCATGCGTTCTTCTCGGTTGTTTCCAAGAGGAGAGGCACTATATTTAGCTTGTGCGGTATCGTATAGATGGCTTTTTTTAGAGATGTACGAGTGTGGTTTGTGTTCCTCGTACGCTGAGTCACCTAAAATTGGGTAGTCCACTACCGACGGTATTTCTTGACGTTTACGTGGGGCATAAGAAGGAGAAGCGGATAGAATTGGAATATTGGTTTCGTGGTCGCCTTCTCTGATTGGATCGTCCGCTTTCATACCTTCCATATCGGTAGGTGAGGGAGTGGCTGACTGTGCAATGTACTTTGTTGTGTGATGAGTTGGGCTAAATTGAGACGTTGAGACCGATGGTGTCATGGCTGTAGCAGGGCTGGGTAATGGCAAAAATGATTCATCGTCGGAAAAGGACGATGAACTATACGTGGCATTATAGCCGTGACCACGCTGTTTGTGATCTATGGAATTAGATGGGCTTGGAGTGGTATTTCTGGTTGGGGAAGGGTTGCTGGAGGTTGGAGAAGTGTTCTCGGACACCGTGGTATCTGACCGAAGATGCTCTGGGATAGGCAAAGTTTTTACCACGGTTTTGCGGTTAGCTGCTACAATATTGCGAAGTCGATTGGCAAGTGAACTGTGATGAATTTCACGGAGATCGTCTACTTGGCCACCGTGGGTCTGCGGGGGTTCTGGGTGAGGCGTGGACGTAATGATGGGAGGTAGCTGAGGTTCCTTTCGAATGGCTCTAGAGGGTGGTGGACGTGGAAGATCACTAGACACAGCATTGCCGAAAAATAAGGAATTATTCCTAGATCCGCTCGAAGGAGGTTCATCATCCATATCGGATGATTCTCTTGGCTGAATATCAGACAACCCTAAGCCGATATCGGGCGTTTCAAAGGTAGGGTGATTGTTATCCCCTCCTTCACCTGCAGCCAAGTCTACCCAACCTCGTTCGTCTTTCTGGAAACTCAAAGCAGCGCGGCTCGCGTGGGTCTGATGGTTCGAGTTTGGAGTGGAACGCGGCGGCTGTCTATACGGGCTGTTGACTTCGTATATAGTATCGTCGGCCATGGATCGGCAAACATCTTTCTGACAGGACCAGGAGGTCACTGGGTCTTGGTAACGGCGCGACCTTCGTATATTTTTTCCATAGCGAACAGAGCAAAGATTCAACTGTTGGTCCTTCGCAGTTTGATGTCGACTTGGACGAGTGCGAATGGACATTTATAACACGAGATTGAGTTGAAAGAATAGAGGGATGAGCAGCGCTTCAAATGCGCTTTGTGAGTTCTTCCCAGCCAAGAAGAAAGAAGAACAAAAAGAGCCAAGCGGAACTTTTCTTACAAGGCTTGCAAAACCTTCAGGGAAACAGGGTGCTTGTGGTCATGAGCCATGTGACCCCTGAGAGATCACGTGAATGCCTTTTTTGGGGATGGACCCTGAAATATCCAATCAAAACGAATGGTGCAACCGCGTGTCTTTAGACGTAGAGTGAAGGCAATCCAGCCTTGCAATACCCTAAGTAACTACACGTAGTGTAAAAAAGCGAGTTTAAAGGTGCAACCAAAGGGTAGATACTGGGAATCACGTTTATTTACATGTAAGTAAAAGCAATCCAGGCAAGTAAGCCTGTCACTACTATATCTATCATCTGAGCAACCACGTATAATGTACAAAGTAAGCCTAAATGTCGGATATTTCGCTTCAATTCATTGAACTGAAGCGCTAAACCAATACTAACGAACGATAGCGTTGAGAACCATTCCGAGATGTAAAAGCAAAAGTTATTGACGTTGGTACGGGTATCCTCGTCACTGGAAACCACAGTGTTGAATAAAATCGCCGTGATAACGAAACCAATGACAAACTTTGGAAATCGGTTCCAGAGGACAACCAGTGGTTTTGTTTGCTGTTTCTTGACCTTTTGTAACGCGACTTGGCGGCGTTGCTGGTTCGTTTGTTTCCGCTCCAATTCTTCTAAAGGCATAGAGTTGGAGCTGGTTTCCGCTTCTGCATCTAACATGGTTTCCAAATCCTCCGCTTCTTGTTTGGTAGCCTTGAGTTCATGTCGTGCCCAAGCCCAGGTCATAACCACGGAGAGTGGGCCAATCAAGACGTTCTGCATCATCTTGACCACGGCCGAAGTGTTGATGGCGGTCTTATCACCGTAAATGCTAGCGGCAGCAATGACAGCGCCGGTTGAATCGACGCATCCACCGAACCAAGCTCCGCTCACTTCGGGTGACAGGTAAAGCGACTTTGCAACATAAGGCAGGGCAATGATACTTGGAATGGTGAAAACGGAAATAATGGCAATGGGCATTTCAGTTTTGGAGGGAGCACCAATGGCAGCTCCTAGTGCGATGGCAGCCGAAGAACCACAAATAAAAGTGGCACCCGACATAATGATGGAGGTTTGTAAATCGATTTTCAATATCTTGTATCCGAAAAATGCAAGGACCATGAACAGCGTAGGAGTATCAATCCAGCTGACAAAAAGAGCTCTAGGAGCAAGTGGTCGTAGAATGGTTATATCAATGCATAGCAGGACCAAGGAAATGGCAATATACAATTCGGTTTGCTGAGCAACCTTAAGCCAGGGTGGTAAGCGATCTCGATAATTTTGACGAATGGAAAATAAGTTTCTAAGCACGGCTCCAAAGATAATCGCCCAAATGGAGTCTCCCAGGCTGGCGCTTTTAATTGTGACTAAGGGGGCCAAGGCAATCATGGTTAAAAAAAGGGAGACCAGTAGTGAGATGAATTATCTCACGTGATGGCTATACTAGGACCCTTGTTACTTACCATTGCTTGCTAACATTTTGCTAATGAGGGCAATGAAGAAGACGAGTATGTAACCGATAGGGAATTTGGACCAACTCGGTGCTTGGATACTTGTCAAAGCGAACCAGACTAGTAGGCCCATGGCAGGAAACAGAACAAGTAATCCATAATTGCCAGGTGTTGCAAATGTATCAAACGGGTTGGTACGCCAAGGTAAAAATTCTGGTTGGGGGATATTATGCTTAACGCAACCACAAACGATACCGAAAAAGATTATGCCAATCCAGCATGCCCACCACTCTTCCAAGTTCCACCATAGTAGCCAACTCTTGTGCTTCTGGATGAAAGTCTCGGGTGGTGGGGGTTGAGTAGTAGGTTTGCTTGAAGTAGAGGAAATGTTGATAGTGGAGGACGAGCTGTCAAGAGAATTGACAGTCCCAATTGGAGGAGCTTGTTGAATAGGGTCTATGATTTCAGGCGAGTCAGTCATAGTGAGCTGATGGGCCAGTATGAGTGGTGGGAAATGGCGCGATTCAGGAAGAATGTTATTCGTCGAGCCAAATTGACGAAATTTTTGTATTTAAAGGTCTGCCAGGGTGGCTGGGAATATATTTTTCTCTGCTTCGAAAATGTTTTAAAGTTTGGCAAATCCGGAACCTGGCCACTTGATTGAGAATGAAATAAGCTCTGAACATTAACAGCTTTCTTTAACTTGTCCATACATTTACAATGAGACAGCAACCAAAGTAAAAAAAATTAATTGAGTCATCTACACACTGTGTGGTCATTAGGGGAAAGGGTGGATCTATTATTTTATTATTTTTTACAAGCACTGCAAACAAACACTAGCTTTGCAGTGAGTGAGTGAGTGGCATACCTAATTGTGAGGTCGTGATGTGTGCCAAGCTTTCAGTGTGCGTGCCCCGCGCGTAATTTTATTAAAATCGCAAGCCCAATCCACCTCGAAATATGCGCCTGAGCAACCTTGATAGGCTAAAGTGAGCTGACGGGTTCCAATGGAGATTTTCTCACGTGGAATCACACACGCCACCTCGTACCGGACAATGGCTTGTTTATTATTTGGCAAGCAGTGGTTGCTGAAATGCGTAGAGGAAAGTTATTTTCATCGGTTGAACGATTGTTCCGTTCGGAAAGTGCACCACCACCTTAGTCTAAATGGAACATATTCAGCCTGACAAGGTTCGGAACTGACATGGAAGAAGCCAGAGCCACACAATGTGTGTGCATATGCTCATCCGTTCGGGTAAATACTTTGTGTTCCTAAACCACCCCCCTCGTAAGAGAATCACGCTGGCAATAGAAAAGTAAATAACGTTGTTACTGCGTATGTTTCAAAGATGAAATTTTGCATAACATATATTCATGTGGGAAATGATGTGTGAGAAGAATGAATGTGAGTCAGATGGGAAAAAGGTTAAAGAAAATATATAGAAAAAAGGAAAAAAAAAAAAGTATGCAGCGAGTATAAACGACCATCAAATGCTTTAGAATGAGATAGATGGAATGGGATGAGAAGGCTTTTCGATATACAGAAAAAAAAAAGGTTAGATGAGAGCCTGCTCAACATCTTGATTGTTTTGGTCGTCGCGAGCTAAAGTGTCAAGTACCGATCGTCGCCAGGCTTCGCGAGGATTATTGTGGTTATCCGCAGCGGTAGGTCTTATGTTGCTATTAGTGAGAGTGTTATCGGTCTGTCTTCTCCTCCGTCGTGGTAACGTGATGAATTTTGGCATTTTTCGTTGATCAATGTCACTGCTTACATTAGCAGAAGCTTGCAAATGTTCTACCCATGAAACAATTTCTATAGCATCTGCGCTCCGTAACAAAAACTGAGGTCCGTCCATAAATTTTAGCCGGATAACATTCCGGCGTTTGACATAATCTAAAGCCAAACCGGTATCGGCTTGATGCATGGAGAAGCTGCAAATCTTGGGGGAGCGCTGTAGATCGATCGGCTCTGAATTATAGAGGGCCAAACTAGTTCCCCATAAGCGCAAATATAGTTTTCTGCAGGTCATAACAAAAACATTAATCAGCATCGGTTCTACTCATTTTAACAATATACAAGGTCCCCAGTTCCCCTTGATTTTTTTTTTTTTTTACTAGACCACCCTAACAAAGTGCTCTGGGCTTATGTCCTCAACCTCCCCCCTTCTTGGGTTTCGACTCTCCCAAAACAGAAATTGATAGAAAATACTTTACCTCCATGACCGGTTGCGTGCTTTAACTCCTGGTCGGTCCATTTCTCGTTTGACTAGAAGATATCCCATTTTATAAACCGAGCATGAGTAGCGTGGTAATGACTCGCAACCCTCTTCAGGTCTAGGTAAAACCGGGCGTGACAAGCATGCAGGTGGAGGAGAATAGGCGGGCGGGGGCTGAGATGATGGCATCGACCAGCGCCGGAAAGTTAAATCGACAGGGTGAAGGTTGTCAGCACTGTGTGGAGTTGAGCCATCTAAAGTGAGTCGTCTCGTTAACTTTTCCAAAGTTTCCCGACGGTGTGAGTCCATGATAGGGGAAGACTCCATGCTTCCGCTGCTGGATGAAGCGGTTGTAGATGATGCATCGTCGAAAATCAAGCTAGGCATGTCTTCGGGTACGGTATCCAATGTAGATAATGTCGTGGTAGATCCTGTAAGAACGTCTCTCGATAGAGCTAGCTTGTACAAGCCAGAATGTCGTCTGAAATCTATCATATTGGATTTGCATCGGGTATATGTCGGCCGGTCGTTCAAGTGCAAGTCGTCACCCAGTCGAACAGTGTTTACTATAAGGGAAATGAAGGGGGGTAGGTGAATTAATACCATGGATGAATGGGTCGAGTAGAGGGAGGTAAAGTGGTACCTGTCATTTGAGAAAAAGAAAAGAGAGAAGGAAACGCTTCAACAATGCAAAAAAGAAAGAAATAGATTTATTCTGATGAAAAGGCGAGGCTTTAATGATGGGATTTTTATGACGTTGGAAAGTAGCTCTGATGCATTTCCTTATTCGGACATTCCATATCATATCGCCTTTTTTTATAGGCTATTATATTACTACAACGGTGAGTGCATCCCAAGCTACAACAGATGAACGAACACTCGCGTCAGCCCCAGCTCATCACTTCATATGATCGCTCCATATATACTTTGATCGCTTACCTTGGTACTAAATTCAAGCTTGGATCGCTTTTGAAACCGGGTGAATTCTTTCAAGTCGTGCAGCTTCACCAGCTCTTGCGCAGGTATGATAACCAAAACAAATGCAAAGCCTAGGAAATAAACGTACCATGGCAAAGTTCGTATAGAATAGGGACCTTTTGCCAAGGACACTGCACAAAAAGCAAATTGAAGGGCGATACTATAATGGGACTTAGTGTCTGCACCAGTGGTAATTAGCTCCAAAAGAAGTTTTTTTTTCTTTTTCTCTTTACCTCGTGAAAAACGCAATGATCCAGATACGGTTCCGGAAGGGTAAAAACCTACGCATGGACAGCGTTCGGTGTAGGAAAGTGGCAGAGATACAAGCTGGAAATTAAAATCAGTCAGTGATGAAGCATGGAGAAGGACATGATGTATCCAGGTGATAACTACCTATATACCAAACAAAGATAAGCATAGTACAGTTTTGTGCATACAGAACCGCCCATTGTATCTCGTTATTCCAATGTAACCACCCAACAGTACCAAGGTCACCAAATATTTCAGTGGCTGGAACCGTTCCGTCCAGAAAATGGATCAAACATCTACCGAACAAACCCAAGTTTTAGGTTAGTACCTATTTCAACGGAATAAGTTTTGTTCTTCCATAAATTTCTTACAGGACGTAAATGATCACACTCATGATGATGGGTAGAGCAAACCGTAAGACGAAGTAGGTCATAAAGCGCCACCGATCGACAACATGATTAATGTTTTTACCTATCAAACAGAAAGATTTAATTCAAAGAAGTTCTGTCGTTTTGCTCCACACTTCTGACTTTTTCCTTTGGGGAGGTTTTTGCTCACCTGGCATCATAAGCATGATATTGTCCTCGTGCGGGGAGAAGAGCATGGAAATGGTTAAAATGGGCAGAACGATCCACATTATCCATAGCATCTGGTACCCCGTGAGGATGGGAGGAAGGAGCATGCAAAAAGATAAGAGTTGTATCAAGGCCATTGCCATGCATGATGCTGTGAAGAATACGAAAGCCTGTGGGTTGCACAAAGATGGTTTGGAAAGGAAATAGGATAGAAGAATATTCAGTGGGTTGGCGGGAAAAAAAATCGTCATAGAGAAATGCCTTTCATTCGTTGCATTCCTTTCAAAATCATGAAATGGTGCGTTCCGTACTCACCATTCGTACAGCATTCAGTAAACGTCTGGCTTCCCGAGTCAGCTGTGTCAGTGCGTATAAGCTTGTCTCGTATTGCATGAACAGACCACATGGTAAGCTGACCAAGGACGCTCCTATCGCAAGAGGTGGCTGTCTACCACCTAAAGCCAATCTGCCTTTGGTCTGTGCTCGGGTGTGCATAGGCTCCATCGCTATGCTGACGTCCGCCTGATGCAAAATCGTATTAGCCCATTGACAAAAAAAGTCATCTTTCGTAAAAAATATCCCAAAATGTGACACTTACCAGCGCAAACGAAGCAGTATTTTTGGCATTAAGCGCATTGCCAACGCAACACACAACTTCACCATTTTCTTGAAAGATGCGAATCATCTCTGTCGTCGCATACGGGGTACATTCCGCGAACAATGAAACATGCAATGGGATATCGTCCACATTTTCAAGATGAGGGCGAATTTGATCAATTCCGCGAGGCAGCTGTGCCTTGATGTCGTGCGTCTGCAAGTACCCCGTGCCGCAGTTGTCATCATCAGCATTGGATAACAAAATACAGCTGTTCCAGTCTGTCTCCAGGCCAAGTCTTTCGGCGTAGGCTATTAACATCAAAAGATGAGCATACAGGTCTTAGGTTTTCTTACTCAAAAACACCACACTAACCTTTGGACTCTCGTTCAGCGGTAGGTGAGAAATACACGAATCGAATACCGGCCAAACCGAGATCCTCGATGAAATCCACCACATTCTGTGGAAAAACAAGAGGTCATGCAAATGATAACGTTAACATGTTTTCAGTCTAATTACCAATAGACAATTCAACAGATGAAATCTTAACTTACCAACTTGGGCCGATGGCATAGTGTGGCAAGACCAAGGAAGATCTGGCCCTTGACCACCTCCTTGTAGAACCTCTCCTCATCTCCTTGGTTGACCTGCTCAACATCCTGGAACGAAAAATCGAGCGCTTCATCGTCGCTATTTTTAGATTTATGACGATACGGTCTTTTTCGAGTCAAGTCTTGAGTAGACGACGCTTCGGTTGCCGCCGCTCCCACGGATGTGGAAGTCCCTTGCTCACCATCATCGTCTTCATCTCCTTGTGTATCCGTATCTGTGCTGGCCGAAGATACGCTTGAACTGTCGGTGCTAGGCCGATTGTAGGGTAAGACAATGAATGCGCACCCTGGATCAGATCCATAATCACCAGACTGTTGGAGGAAAGGGATTTTTTCTCCATGGGTGGTGTTGATTGGTCGGTATGCGTACGCTATACATTGCATATCATTCACCTGAGCATTTTGAAACAAATCGTACACCTTTTTCTCCATCTATGGTTGAAGAAATAAACATTTGTATCATTCCAACCGATCAATGCAATGTTATGTTATGAATATCTCAACTTACAGCATCCGTCATTCTTCGAAGGCTTTGCCCATCCCAGTAATCGGAACACTTGTCCAAAATGAGATCCAAATGTCCGTCACTCAAAAGCTGGTAGCTTCCTAGATCCGAGTATTCCGGGTTAAAGTGATGCAAGAGCAAAAACATGTATCGTAAACTCAGAAAATTTACCTGATCGAGTTTCTTCATATATCGTCGACAGCATGCTAGGAACCTCGAATTGTTGTGAGAAATTTCGATGGGCGTTAAGTACTTCATGATAGGGAGCAAACGTGTATATCTCCTTGCGAAGCTGGAAAGTCGAAAGAGCGTCATCTGTAAACCCAATGGATTTACCCAGGCGACAAAGACAAGCTGAAAAAAATTAAAAAAATTAAAAATAGAAATAAATTAGCGTTTATATGTTATCGATGCAAAAATGAGGAAAGAATAGGTTTAGCCTCACATTGTCGAGCAGGTAACGTTTTGCCGTAGCTATGAAGACCAGAGCGCTTTCTATGATGTTCTGCTCGTCGTCGGCCTTGCAAAACACCGCAATTGGTATTTAGTAGAAAATTCAGTCCCACAGGCTTTAATCCACTAAATAAGGTTAAGAGTTATGATGCGTTCAAATCAACCCAGACGGAAAGAACTCGGAATGCTTACGCCAGGTATTGGTCCCAGTCTTGATCTTCAAACTTTATGCCATAGGGTTGATCATAATCTTCCTCTACATCGAGTACAGCTACGTCCTCGTCAGCGTCAGGCAGCAATATTTGCTCTACCGACGGAAACGGCTATAATGAGGCAATATGTTCAGGAACAGATGGTCTACTCGAGGTAAGTTCCTTCCCTCGCTTTCTGGAAAAAACTTACGTTCGCAATGGTCCCTTCTTTGTCCAAACAACAAATGACAGTTGTACTTCCAAGCGATTCAAACAAATTCGTAGATCGAGTTAGAGACAGTTTGTCCCATTTGGTCAGTAACGAAAAAAACCTGCTCCAAACCGCGTCTAATCGTACGGTTAGTAAACGATCATAGTGCACTAAAATTATGATGGGAAAATTCGCTTACTTGGGTTGAGATCAACATCTTTTGTAGGAGGAGGGGCTTCTGCATCGAATTCATCCACATCATCTTCATCCTCGTATTCGGTTTTCGAAATCTGAAGCGCTTCGAATAGAATGAGCACTTGGGCATTTCCGAAACTTCTTGCAATGAGCCATAAACTGGGTAAGGTCAGTGGCAAGAGCGGTATGATGGTATAAATGGTTTCTACAAAAACCACTTCAAAAATTTGATCGACATGGTATTTGTTACCCATGATATCCTTGAAACCGAACCGGAAAAGGTTGATGATCAGGGCCAATGCCAAAACGGCCCAAATAATTCGATGATAGAACCAGTTGATTAAAACTTTGGCTTCGTTGTGAATGACAGTCTCTGGGCGCTCTCCTTGAAGAGCTTTGCGCATGTTTTTTCGCAACGGCGTTTCCAATAAGATAAACTGATGTCGTCCACGTGCAGTCATGTAATCTCTCATCATATGTGGATGTGGAGGGACGCCGAAGAAGGATGGCTTGAGTACTTGATCAGCAGCCATGTAATATTCTTTTCGAGTGAAATCCACAGTAGCTTTATCGCTTTCAAGAGATGCACCTAGGTCGGTAGTAGAGTTGATCCCAAGTTGATTGACGGTCTCTATTGGATCAAGGTACACGTATTTCATGCGACACGGTGCAACATCGCCATACAGCATCTCAACCACGTCGCCTTCGACCAGTAAATTGGTAGGAAATACTCTGGAAACACCATCTCGAACCACCTTTGCAATCGATAGGGAAGGAATGAAGGGTATGCGAGTATCTTGAACCATATTCATGCCACTTCTTTCCAATGCTTCGATGATGGTCTGCGCTCGATCCGTCACTTCCCGAAGTGTTAGCCGTTGCTCTCGTCGATACAACCAACCGTTCCAAATGATAAAAGCTAGTACCAAAAGACCTTCAATAAGAGATCCCAGAACCCTTGACTGATATGGATTCGAGAGCTTATATCCAATTATATAAAATGCAAGTAGTATGATTACAGATATGATACAGATGATGGTTTCAGGTCGAATGATCCAGGTTATTATGCCTAATGGTAAAGAAAGGGTAAGTATGGGGTAGAGGATGATGGTCGTCATGCAATATCAAATGCATATAAACTGGATACTTGCGTATATCTTTGCTGGTTTTCACTCTTTCCTCTTCTAATATAGAGTTTGCTACTTCAAGAAGACGTCTAACGCTCCAGGTTAGTAAATGAAATGGTATAGTACACATAATCGCACTTTGAGCTATCTCACCTTAATGCTTCTTCGCTGGATAGACCGGGATTACGAGAGAAACTGCTTTCTCTACGAGTGGATGAAATGTAGGAATTTTGACGATCTCGTCGATTACGAAGGCCATTTTTATCCGCAGCCCAATCCGACTCAGCATGGGAATCTTCCTCTAGCAGAGAATGTCTTCGATGCATAACTTCCTGGTTCCAGCGAGGCATTTCGTCCATCAAATCGTCTTCTTCTTCAGTGTAAATGGTCATGATGCGATTGCCTTCTTTACCAGAAGAGTGCCCATTCGTTGGCAAGCTTGATACTTCCATTGGATGTATATCCTCTCCACGTGGCAATTCGGTAAGCTGGTGTGGTCTGCCATCTTCGGTACAACCATGATCATATTGACTGGGTCGAAGAATTCCACTGTCAATGACGATTTGTGCTGATTCACTTGACGACGAAGAAAGTGAAGGGCTTCTCGAATATCTTGCTTGTTCCGATTCGTTATCAGGTGTCTGAATATCGAGAAGAAAATAAGTTGTGTCCTCTTCATCGCCGTCATGCTCTGTGTTATCTCTTGTTTGCGGAACAAGAAGGTCAGGTATATCCATGTTTAGCGGCGTTTGGGAGTTCTCAGAGCGAAATGAGTTCGGTGTTGAGTTGCCAGAAAGATGGGATGCAGTGTTCTGCTTATTGGTCAAATGAATCCTTGACGTTGGCTTGTCTGGCTCGCTCATGGTCCCAACATGAACTCTAGGAATTCCATTTTTTTGACCCCACAAGGTTTCGTCGATGTCCTGTTGTGACTGTAAATTTCGGAATGCATTTGGCCAAAGTGAATGGGCTTTGCAGCCGCGCTACTTGAAACCTATGTTGCCCAGGTCTCCCGTATTCTGAGCCTTTCCACTTTCTCTGTCGCATTTCATTGACAGTTAGTTACAATTTTATCAGAGATTACAGAAAATAAACCGTTATATAGCCTAAAGAGGTGCTTGAAGGCTGAGAATGTTTTGCAGCCAAGCATATTTGACGTTTATAGGCACATGTTTTTGGAATGGATTGAGAAACATCTTTGACTGGAGCCACTATGCTCAACTCTTAACAAGCAATACACACATAACCATCTATCGATCTATTAATTAGGAATTCAATCGCTGCTATCTCGTCGAATATATGTCAGCTTGTCGGCAGAGCGCACAGGAACGCGTCAAAGTCTTACGCTATACCAGGGAGAAATTACCTTAGTACTTATACATCAACATTCATTTATCTGTAGGTGAGCCGTCGTATTGTTGCCACCCCAATGTAGATAAAAAATAAATAACATAATTGGGGGCACATTGTGACGATAGATCTAACATGCTGGTCAACAACGATGTGCCAATAACTTGGAACAACCAGAAGTAAAGCCACTGCCAGGACCCAAGGGTCTAAATTCATTGTGTCGGCCGGTGCTTCCGAACAGGTGCAGATCGATAATAAAGGGCATATGGGTGGAGCAGGATTGAAGGGAGGCATAGCTGGTACCACTCTCCGGGATTGGCAAATAAACACAGGGCAGCGCGAGTTTGAAAATCTCACAGATCAACAACTTCACTAAATCAAACAAGTTTAAGCATACGCTGACTTCCAGAAGTAGTCTCCCGGTTCGTACCAACGCGCAATTCCCAGATTCTGAATCTAATCAGACACTAGCACTCGTGATCCTCCTGCAGTCTCCTCCAGTGCTTTTACTAGAATCAGCCAATTGCTTGGAGAACAGCTCTCCACTTACATCACCAACATAGTCTTCCTTTTTTTTTTTTACATTATTTTTATTTGTGGAGAAAAAGAAATAAGGATAGCGATATTGAATATCTGAAGAGTAAACGAAAGGAGAGGGAAATGAATGTACAGTGCTAGAGCCAAATTTTGGATATTTTTTTGGTTTTTTAAGATGTTCAAACGCTGAATGAAAGGTGAAAATGACCCGATAGTTATGCATTGCAGAAAAGGTCAGTGGAGGACTTTCGCAAAGAAGGGTCAGGGGGGTTATAAATGTATGCATGCACGTAACCTGAAGTGTATCTATCTTTGAGAGAAAGAAGTTTACACATATGTATTAGCATGGATACATGGTTACGTGAGCAAGATATATATACGAATACATATATGAGAAAAGGTCGAAGGGAAATAAAAACGGCTGGGACGTTAACTGCCTAGCAGATTTTGAGGTCTTCTACTTCACCGGTTAAATGATCCATACGGGCACGAGGAAGGTGATCAAAATCGTAGGGGTCAATGGTCTCGACGGCTTCACGTTTAGGTTCTGCAATAGCAATGAAAGGATTAGGCTCCATCTTTGACACCGGCAAATCAGATATAGCTCTCAGCTCCATTTGTGGGGAAGTAGGGCGTTTCAGTGATCGTGTTGTGTGATGATGATGTTCCACATATCGATCCAAACCATTAAAACTGGCTGCACGAAGCAATTTAGGTGGAAACGATTGCGATGACGATGAGCCGCCTCCTCCTCTCATTAAAATGGCCGTGGTGCCTGGAGAGGATGGGGATCTTCGGGATAGGGACCGCCGTCTAATGGGCATAGGCTGCTCCTGCTGGTGATGAATTTCATCAAGCCAAGACAAATCGGTTCTTGCCCGCTTTAGGGGTGAACCCGCCATACGCTGCAAGCAGTCGTATCCTGCAGGCGGAGGAGATTGAGATCGAGAAGATGATGAGGAAGTAGATGAAGAATGTCGAGAAGGATGTAATGGGGACCCGTTGCTAAAACTTCGAGGTAAAACCGGTGATCGTTTGGGGCTTTTCCTACTTGTGTTGTTATGCGCGTTAGGGCTAGTGAGAGGCGTAGATATCGATGCTCCATGTAATCCACCGCCGGAACGACCAGTTGGTGTAGTTGGCGGTGTAATTAAGTTATTGCTGATATTGGTACGATTGGACGAGGAACCGACTGTATCAGTGGTAGTGGGCACTGAACTTCTAGCTCGAGCAAGGTTAGGCCGCCCACGACCTCTGGAGGCCTGCGTACCTCTGGTTCGCCGCGTGTCTTGCGATCGCGTATGCAAACCCTCCCATTCCTCAGTAATAAAAGAACGGCCACTGCGATGTACGCGACTGGACTGATCCATCCGGACACCAGGGTTTGAATGAGGTGAACAAAGTTGAATATTATTGTTGTTTCCAAGGCGCAAAAACTCAGAACGCAGTAACAAATGATTTTATGACAAAAGTATTGAATGAACGGAAAGAGGCTTTGATACATTACCACCCTACCTTTGAATGATAACAAGGATGGTGTTATGTTCCTTGGTCAAAAAAAATAAAAATAAAGGGGAAAAACTCAAACAACTAAACTGGTTATACTGTGCTCTTGTAATAAGTGTACTTTATGAGGAAAACTTGGGAGAACAAAGTGAGAGCCGAAAAATGTCGCAACGGTTATTCATTCCATCGCAACTTGACAAAAAGATCATCGAGATCCACTTATTTGTTAGCACTGTAATACACTATAAAACAGTCTGAAGGAGCCATGTTTGATTCACAAAGGATCAAACTGAGCGAAGGTGTCAAGTTTACGTTTCATTCTCCGAAACCAAAAGAGTACCTAAGCTCCAACATTACGCATACAAGTATATCTCGCCTTCACCGCAGCCGAAGAGCAGCAATTGATTAACGGGCACAACACCAAAGGAAGTTATTTGAGACTTGACAATCGATGTCTTGAACTTTGATGTGTAAGGCTGAAACTAGAAAACTTGGGTTAGAGTTTGCTCATGCCTACAATGATCATGCTTCGCTCCACTTACGTCTTCATTCAAAGGAATAAATGACACCGAGTTGTTATTGTTTATGGCAATTATTTCATCTTTGAAAAGATCCAATGATATAAAATCGCTTTGCACTGTAGAGATCACACAACGTTAGCCATAGGTCTTTTTTGATTTTGAAGAGAGAGCTGGTATGGGTACCTGGGACAGTCTTCACCAAGGAAAGTCGGCTGACGTTCCAAAAGCAAACAGTATGATCAGCCGGCGCACAGCTAACGAGCAGTTCATTTGTGTAGAATTTCATCTGTCGATTATAGAAAGCGAGGGGATGAGATAAGCACAACGAATTTTTGGTATGGTTTGATTGAGCGAAAAGGTACTCACGCTGGTCACATCTGAATCACCACCTTTCCAACTCGCAACCAACGATCCAGTTCGAGATTCTAATAGTGATATCACACCGGACGAAAAACCAACTGCTATGAGAGTTTCTGCAGTGTTTACTGCGATTACTTTTAAAGTTCCTGTAGACATGGTCAGATTCAAAGCTCGACAGCTGCTGTTAAGCACATAATCATACTCACCAGAGTTCCCACTGCTAGATTTCCACGTATGCAAGAGAGTATGCATCTTAGCATCGAGCACCCTGGATTAAAGAAACGGATCAGCAGCAATCCGGAGTTACTCATGACAATATGCCGTACACTTACATGATTGTGCCATCGCTATTACCACCAATTAAACAACGAGATCGAAAGATGGGGCTGACAGACACCATGTTTGCCTTGCCAGTGTTGAACTGATGGATGGTCTTTGCCGTCTCCGGTTCCCACAACTGTTTTGGGCTATCAGCAATGGTATTATCACTTCACACTATATTATTTGAATCACCTACATGCACTTGTCCATCACAACTTGCTACTACATCAGAGATGCCTGAGCTTCCACCACCAGTGAGGAAATGTACATCTGATATAGTTGTCCTACGATGGCCATTATATGATATAAGGCACTCTGAAAACGGATCCACTCTCCAATTTTCGATTCCACTGCAAACGTCCAGTGACCAAAGTTTAACAGTTCTATCTCGAGATCCAGATCCGAAAATACTAGCAGACTCATTAATGCCGAATGTTCGAACAGCGGAGGTGTGGCCTATCAAAGTGTTAGTGGAGGAAGGGGTTGGCATCTGAGACAGACCAAAACCCTATAGTATACCTGCAAAGCCCCGCAGCTTGAGATCGTTGAATGAAAACTGCATTGATTTGGACATTTCCTCTAAATAGACGACACCTTTTAGTGCTATATCTTCTATACAGACCATAAGCTGTTATAAATAATTACCTGAATTTGTCAACAAGAACCGGTTCCAATTCCTATATGAAACGCAGATTGTGTTAGGTAAGAACGTGTATCGTGTAACTGGTCAATTAACATACTTGATGTCTTCCGGAACAGGCTTCCACTTTGTCTTCCATGGTAATACACTATTTACAACTGAGGTCTTGGAAAGCAGTCTGTTTAAAACAAGTGGGTTAATAAATGGAGCTGTTAGGTGAATGCTAGATAAACAAAAGAAAGTAGCTCATACTTTTCTTTATCTGAAGGCACATATACGGTGGACCCTTGCTTGCTACTTTGGGGATCAGTGATCGTTCCATGAGAAGTAGGAGAGAAACGACTGCCTTTGAAGGTGGATGTAGTGAAGGAGAAGAGGTCTTTGGTAGAGTAATTGTACAGCTTGGTGAAGTCTACACTAAGACTGCTTCCCAAACTAAAGTACTCTATATCAGCAAACCTATCCTTTCCTTGTGTACTGCGACGATTGCCTCGTTTGACCCAGGCCAAAAAGCCTTGTGGCTCGTCTTCCACAGATGGTGATGGGACATCTTCTTTACGATTAGGAAGAATGCGACCGCCCGGAGAAAACGGTGTTGTGGGTAGCGGTGTTGACTCATTGGATGAGAAATGATCATACATCATACTTTCGAGTGAGGCGCTGGTGGATATGACTCTTCGCATTGTCTCCTGGCCAACAAAAAGGCAGAAATGGGAGTATGCATAGACCATCTGATAGTTCTGTTGGGCTTCCAATGATTTTGAAGGTTCTTCTTCATGTTTTACTGAGTCAGGTGTAAAATTTGAAAAGTATTGTTGAAGGAGTGGACCGATCTGTTAGAAAGCAAAACATGAACAAAAATGATCCAAGAGATGTTGAAAGAGATTTGGAATACATGAAATATCTTACAATGTCTTCCCAATCTGCTCTTGTAATGTGGTTCGTAACATTAAGTAAAAAGTCTATAGTGCGCATACTAATAGTCAGCTTGAGTCTTAGTTCGGTTTTGGAGCTGTTGGAAACATTCTGAATTGGAGAAATTGGCTCGATTAACTGATAGAGAGTGGATATAAAGCCTGACTTTAGCTCAGTGAGCAGGCGTTCATTGGACAAGTTAGGAGTAAGCTGCTCAAGCAAGGTCAAAATACTGCATATAATTCGAGAGTTGCGCTTATTTGTATTCTTGCGATAGGTATCGATGATGGATGCAAGGTACGCGAATTGAATAGCCGAGAATGATTCGCCAAAATTTCCACAAATAGTGATCACAGCATTTTGTAAACTGGATTGAGGTCTATAATCACGAAAAATGATTTTGAACAATTGCCTCATGACATGCTTTGAAGTGAGAACCGGCCCAATGAGACTGCATATATGTACAAGTGCTTTTCCAGCCGCATCATTAGAGCTCTCGAGAGACTTATTCACAACAGCAACCAAATCGGGCGGCGCAGAGTACCCATCGCTGTCGTAATCCGATTTCGTGTTCCTAGGGGCATCATCTGCAACGCTGACGGACTCCAGATAGCAAGGTAGAAGCTGCTGTAAAAATGTTAAAACACCAAGGCGTCGAATAAACTCTTTGAGTGTATCGTATTCCAGGAGTGGTGCTGGGATTTTCGGTCTAGTTGTCTGATAAGCGCAAAAGATGTGAATAAGTAGTTATAAAGGCCGATCATATGTAATGGTAACATACCTCCAGAATTGACACAATTGGCTTCAATAAGTGACGCTTTGTCTTTTCCGGTCCCAGCTTTTGAGCAATTTTGGGAAACAAGCTTAGAACACCAAGTCGAGTCTCTTGATGTCCCATCAACTGGATAAAAGTCGGCAATATTAAATCAAACACCTGAAACAAAAGTGAGTGGTGATGAGTGATAAATTTTCCTTCAAAACTGACATGCTTCAGAAAGCTAACCTCGTCATCGAGATCACATATCCAGTCAACCCATTTGTCAGCGAGATACAATCGTCTTGACCATTCGCTACAAAGCATCAATCATTAGATAAGTAATTAAGTTATAATTCCATGCTACATGTACACAGAACAAACCTCAAATGGAATCCCGCCAAGTACTCGTACATTTCGTAAATGTACTGCTGAAAGGGTAATGTAGCGTTCGGATGATAGATGGTCATCATCGGAAAAGAAGTGTAGAGAACTGCCTTGGCGGAGGGTCGCTTATACCAATCATTCTGCGTCAAGGAAGTTATGACCTGACTCACAACTGGTGGTATCTTCAAGAGGAAAAAACGAGTGAGTATCGTCAAGACTTTCAAATATGCAACCACATGCACATACACTGATTTTGCCAGAGGGAGCAATGTCGTAGGCCATGTAACCACCGCCAGTTTCGAACAATCCGCTGATGGTCGTTTCCATGAAATCACCATCCAAATCCACAATTTTAGCACTGCCAGCGGTATATATACCTTGGATAATTGTACCAAGGTTACGCATGTCGTCAGCAGCAGCAATGGCAAAAGGATGATTTCGGATGGGATCGTCATTATAGGCATCGATTTTGTATCGTACACCAGGATCAGGTAGATATGGGTTTTTGACGAGCTCAACCTCGTTCATAGCCAAGTACTTGACGCCAAATTTGTGAGTTTCTTCAAAATGAACAAGTTGCTCCGTGAAAATGTCTTCCCCCATGTTTGCCGGTAGCTGTATAGGGTCGGTGTTCAGACTTAGAGGAGCCAGCGGCACATCAGCATTAGTGCTTCTATTAGTATGGTGTGTATCGGTCGATGTGGTGGAATTAACAGATGCAGCACGGTTTCTACTAAATTGAGACCCAGGCGAAGGAGTGTCTCGTAGCAGATGTTTTGCAGATGAACCAATTGAGTTGGGCGGCGGGTTACTAACTTTTGCAACTGGTGCAATTGGCGGTGTAACCTCCGATGGCTTTGCAAGGTCCGCTGCTGACTGCACAGATACAGGCTTGCTCGGTTGAGGGGATATATTGGAAGACCTGTAGGCAAATCTGATAAGCCAGTGATCATTTTACTAAAATCTGTGAGGTTTATTGCAAAATCTTACTGTAATGATGCATGCCAGTTGCATCCTCGTTGCGGGTGCTTGTCTTTGAATAATTGAATTATCCCATGCTTCATGAAGCTATCTTGGCCAGCGAGTAGCGGAAGCGCAACGTTCTTTGCTTCGATAGCACCCTCCCCTACATACATACTTAGTACATTATCGATGCTTACCAGAACATGCATATCATATATCATTCCTTACCCGTTAAATTGCATCCGAATGTCAAATCGATCCAGGTGTGCAGTCTGTTAGACACATACTCCGACTCTAGACACTCTGCATGCTTCCTAATGAATTCTTCTGGTGTAGGACCCCACCTATAAAGATAAGTACGTTAGTTATTACTATTCCTCACTACCGTACCATTGATAAAGGTACGTACTTTGGCGTCTGCAGATCTGGCATATCAGGATGTATAGATTTGAAAATAGTTGGATCTAAAGAGAACACCATCAGCGAATCACGAAATTTCCAGCAAAGTATCAAAAACACTGAACTTACCTGAGTAAAATTCGGGAATACATTCATCTGGGGTCCACTGATATAATCGCTGAATCGATGGAGGGTATTCATTTGATTCGTATTTTGATCTAACGAATTGACACAGAACCTGATATGCACACGCTTAGATCATGAGAGAGAGCTTACTCGACTGGAGGCCATATACTTACAGGTATTGGTGTACGTCTAGCCAGATACACATAATATGTGATATCTGATAAAATATCGGTAACATGGTGTGGAACGGGGCCATCAAATGTAAAGTTGAGTTGTTCATCGCCTGTATTTACAGTTAGTGATGTTAAGGCTGCTAGGTACCTAATCGTATACACCGTTAACTTACCTTTATTCAGTCTGAACTTGGTTCTTGTGAAATCTCTCCATCCATCTTCCGGGGTCTCGCCACTGAAATCTGTTACCCAAGGCAATACCGGATGAAAATTTGGATCACCTTCCCGTCGTCCTAAGGGTGAATACAGAACGTGAGTGGGCCAACTTGTAAATATGGTCATAGAAAACAGTATTTCACCCACCAGCGAGATGATTAAGAGCCATCAAATATGTAAAGTTAGATATGTCCCCTCGGACCCACCGCATCACTAAACTTTCCTCCTGTATTGCTATGGGGGTGTTAAAAGACGCCTATCGCCATATCCGTCTCAAATGACATGTCCTTACATTTAGGTACGCTTGACTTCATTATATCGATATCGAGGTTATTTGGATTGACGGAAAACTCCAGTCCAGCTAATTGTAGCCATAAATTTTCATCTATGAATATATTGCTCGCACGAAGTCTATAAAATTAAAATGAGTAAAGGCCGTTCTCCATCTAGCAGTGATGCGAGTAGCTACTTACGCTCCATGCACAAATCCTCTACTGTGCAATCCTGCAACGGCTCTCAAGAGCTGATACACCACAAAACTCTTTTTCATATTGGAGCTTAAAATACCCGGATTATACATTATCAGATCTTGTAAAGTGGTTCCTTTGTACGAAGCGATGAAGTAGTACGCTATATCAGACTCCACAATAGCAAAAACTTCGGCTAAATTGGATATACTTTGATGATATCGATCTAACTGGGCCTTTCCAGGGACTGAGGAATATGCAGCATTGGAAGGAAGATGTTCTTCTGTACCGCCTTGGTGTGTTGGATCGGACATGTCTGACACTAATTGGAGATCCAGCTCCGCTTCCGTTGAACTAGAGATTCTGTAACGACGGCTTTTTGGGCACACGGAATGGTGAATGGTATTTACAAGACTCTGTCAAATGACTGGTTATTAACTAGGGACACTGTATCTTAACGACGCAAAGGCTGTTTACACGTACTGCCAGACGTTCCGCATAAGATAAATTTTCCTCAGATGCTTCCAGTGGAGTAAAATCCTGGAAATTATCTCTCAGCAATGATATTTCATCCTCTCGCTTTGGGTCATTTAGGAGGTTCGATATATGGTCAGAGAGTAGCGGCCCATGTGATGTGTCGTCAGCCTTAAGAGTAGGGTCGACAGGTATATATAACTGTGTGCTGGATCAGAGACGTCAGATGTGATTCAACATAGATGTCTATGAATACGTTATGTTCAACTCACCTATTACCTGCGTCCGGATCTTTCTTCAAAACACTGATATATATATTAGCGGTATTAACGGTAATTGCATGTTTTTTGTCGGCTGGTGATATTCTAGAGCTGAGATAGGACGGTTTTCGAACGCTGATTTGCTGACCATTCGAGAGCTTTGCACTCTTAATACGTTCAAGCCATTCTGTATCCACCTGAATGCATGCGTTAGCCAGCGAAGTTTGCAATTTCAAGGTTGGTCCCCTTATGTACACTGAAAGAATACATACCACGCAACAGGCACTACTTCCTCGACTGCGGCCAACGGGAAATAGTGAAAAGGCTATGTCAACGCCCAGGTCAGATTGAATTAACGCCTTAAGGTCGCTTGAACTAAAGCTGTTCCCCATTTCGTTCTTCCCAGAATGGATAGCTGGGACTTGCCTGAGCAAAGCTCTGCACGAAACAGGCACGTAGATCGAAGTCACCAAGGTCACGTGCTTCAACAGCTGCACATCTTTCTGAACCAGTCTGTTGAAAGCTATGTAAGCCTCGATGTGCTTTTTCCTGCTCACCTATTAGGATTTCAAGATACTACAGTTCAAATATTATAAATGCGAAGTAAAAAGCATCACCGTGTTTTTCAGAACTTGGTTTTAATGAATTAATATATTGCTATTGACAATGTTTGATACTAGTAGTGGAAATCGTTGAGATCCAATGGATAAGACTGGTTAACAAAAGGCATTTTCTGTGAAATGTACGATTCAGAGCTTAACTGACTGGCTTTGCTTATACAGTACACATTTATTCATGATTATCAGACGAAAATTACCACGGCGATAATTTAACCGTCAATTGTAATACTATTGCTTGTGCCCGTTGGTAACGCCACCAGCGGGGTGAAAGGTTCGATTACCGATTGATTTGCCCGAAACTTCGTAAAACCTTTTGGTTACGATAGGTAATTCGGTTAACTCAGCGATCGTCGTCGAAGGCATTTAAGGACTGGGCTTTGGCCCAGCATTTTTGAAATGAATATGTAAGTTGCGCTTAGCAGTATCTAAAATATGGACATCGTCAACCTACGGACTTTTTTTTGCCAATTTTTCCCTTTACCAATCAAGTTGTTATCTTAACAAGATCAAATAGTGGTATTAGACTTGAAACTGCACGACATTATGTCAGCTTAGACGCTAAAAGGGTTATCTCGCGGTCAAAAATCTAGAGAGCGGTAATGATGCTAAAATTCATTGAAGGAACCACGCCGCTCCCTGACGTGGTAGAGGTCTGGAAACTCGATATGTCTAGTTCGGCATCAGGTCTGAAATTTTGCAAACAAGGTCAACAAAAAAACTTCCTCGGCTAGATATTGCATCTTAGTATGCTAATGTGGCCACCAATATATGCAAAGCCTCCAATGAAGGATGGGAGGAAACTCTCCAGGTCAATGTGATCTCCACTGCTTACTTACCTTTCCTCCTTCTACCTAAAATGTACCGCACGGTCTATCAATTTTGTCGTCGCATCCCAACTTAGCACAACAGCCTCTAAAGTTCATGAAGAGGCAAAAGTGACAATGAAAATGCTTGCCAATGGTAAAGTGATTAAATGGTTAAATACGGAAGGAAATGTCAAAGGATGATCAACGCATTACCGGGTATCCAAACTATTGGAATTATTCTTTGTTCTAGAACTGTCAAAGCATACAGAAAGACGAGACAGATATCGTCAATGCCATGCTTTAGCCTCGGTTCAGCAATCGAGTAGTACCCTTCAGAATCAAATGTGATTTAGGTGTACCCTTTTTTCCTTCATAAATGTGATGCTTTGGACGAATTCCACTTCCACTAACTTCTTACAATTATTCTATGATAGCACGTTTTGTAGCTGTAAAACCAAACCTTCACAGACTTGTCACAAAATAGCTCAGCGTGCTATGGGAAAAATTAGTCCTACGAACAACGTTCGAGCCATCACTTCCACATTTAATCTATGGCTGATTGGTGAACTCGTGAAAATGCGTGTTTGAAGTAAGCACCTCCGCACGGCCCATTTACAACCGGTATCTGGTTGCTCAAACTGTAAACTGAATACGTGTCTTTCGGAATATATATGAACCGAAGGGCCACGCGTAGGCGGCCGCTTTTTAAAGCCAATAAACCACGCGTAGGCGGCCGCTATTTAAAGCCAATAAGCCACGCTGACATTTTTCTCTTCAACCACTTCGTCTTTTCATCTCACAAAGTACACACTATGGCTGACCTTTACGGTGTATATGCTCAATTCTTTCGTCTACCTGTACCAAAAGGACCTTTTACAGACCAAATCATCATCGTAACCGGGTCAAATAGTGGTATTGGAGTGGAAGCTGCTCGTCATTACGCTAACCTAGATGCCAAAAAGGTCATCCTCGCAGTCAGAAATATTGAAGGTGGTAATGAAGTCAAGAAGTCTATCGAAGAGAGCACAAAGCGCACCGGCGTGGTTGAGGTCTGGAAGCTCGACATGTCCAGCTCGGCGTCTGTCCTAGAATTCGCCAACAGAGTCAACAAAGAATTACCTCGCCTCGATGTTGCAGCTTTGAATGCTGGTGTAGCCACCTTTCTTTACAAAGCCTCTAACGAAGGATGGGAAGAAACACTACAGATCAATGTGATCTCAACCGCCTACCTGGCCATCCTCCTTTTACCCAAATTGTACGCCACTGCCGATCAATATGGTGTGACGCCACGACTCAATATCACATCCTCCGGAGTTCATGTGCAAGCCAAATTGACAAAAGAAATGCTTGCGAAAGGAAAGCCAATCGAATGGTTGAATACGGAAGAAAACGTCAAGGGCCAACAAACGCATTATCAAGTTTCCAAATTATTGGAAGTCTTTTTTGTACAAGAGTTAGCAAACCATATCAAGAGACGAGATAATGGACAAACCAAAGTTATTGTCAATGCCATTGATCCAGGTCTTTGCCACTCAAAACTCGTCAGAAATATTACGGCTCCAGGACAGAAAATGTTCATAACGATTTTCAAATTTTTATTGGCTAGATCAGAGGAAGTTGGCTCACGGACTATCGTCAATGCTAGTGAGAACGACAACTTCCAAACTCATGGCAAATATCTGTCTAGCTGCGTAGTATTCCCGTAAGTAAACAATTTTTAATGACTTATTCTAATCATAACACGAGAATCGATGGAAAATTGACCACTTCTTTCCATTACAGAACATCTGAATTCGTAAGAAGTAAAGATGGATATGAAGCACAGATCATGGTATGGAACGAATTGCGTGATATCCTGTACAAAATGAACCCTGCGACTGCCACCATCATTGATAGCGGAAAAGCACAGTAAATGCTGCTGGAGATAGATTGGACTGTTTCATTTCTACACTTTCATTTCAAACAAACAGCAGAAGTAGTTAATCTTTAGTCGATGTTATTTATGATACTCTTTCCATTCCTTTCGCGATACGACTTTTGCTGTTAAATCCCAATGATTTACCTTTTATATAAACTATTCTCAGAAAATTTTAGCTAAAGCATCTTCATATCCTTGGCATGGGTAATCAAACAAACATTTCTAGTCCTCGTTGTTACGCAGCTTCAAAGGAAAAGCGATCGGATAGGTGAAAACAGAAGCACAGATTATGAGTCAACATACTCATTACCAAATATCCGAATTATTGGAAGTATCCATTGAATTGAAACATCATGTGCGCTAATGCTGTTATATAAAGTCGTAAAGTCTGTTCAAATTTCCTTTGCATGGAACTTTACTGTGTTCACTCTGCCACTGCAAGTTGAATGCAAAAAGTTCAAAAGCAAAATGCTCCTCGAGGACGACCGCGAAATTGCTCAGAAACAGGTCCTATGGGTAGGGGTATTTTCGGCGCATTGTCCGTTGGTCTTGACATGCACACTCGGCGGGATTTTTATTTTTATTTTTTTATAAAATCAGCTACATAAATTCACATATACTACCCATCGTTCGCTTTGTCAACTTTTTGGCCAAAACCAAATATACTATGGATAAACTTTACGGCCTATATACTCAATTTTTAACTCTGCCAGAACCAAAAGGCCCTTTCACAGGTCAAGTCATTATCGTAACTGGATCAAATAGTGGTATTGGACTTGAAGCTGCACGACATTATGTCAACCTCGACGCTAAAAAGGTCATCCTCGCGGTCAGAAATCTAGAGAGTGGTAATGATGCTAAAAAATCCATCGAAGAAACCACAAAGCGCACTGGTGTGGTAGAAGTCTGGAAACTCGACATGTCTAGTTCGGCATCAGTTCTAGAATTTGCAGACAAGGTCAACAAGGAACTCCCTCGTCTAGATGTTGCAGCTTTGAATGCTGGTGTAGCCACCAATTTATTCAAAGCCTCCAATGACGGATGGGAAGAAACTCTCCAGGTCAATGTGATTTCAACCGCCTACCTGGCCATCCTTCTTTTACCCAAATTGTACGCTACTGACGATCAATATGGTGTGACGCCACGACTAAATGTAACAGCTTCCGGCGTTCATGGATGGGCAAAAGTGACAAAAGATATGATATCCGATGGCAATATGATTGAATGGCTGAATAAGGAGGAGAATGCAAAGGGCGAAGAAAGTTACTACGTAATTTCCAAATTGCTAGAGGTATTTTTTGTGCAAGAGCTTGCAAATTATATCAAAAAACGAGAGAATGGTCAAACCAAAGTTATCGTCAATGTCATTGACCCAGGGCTATGTCATTCCAACTTCACAAGAAATATCACCCAAACCCGCCAAAAGGTCTTTATGACAGTCTTCAAAGCAATTTTTGCTAGATCAACTGAAGTTGGCTCAAGAACCATTGTAAATGCTGGTGAAAATGATAACTTTCATACTCATGGAAAATATCTTGCCAACTGCGTAGTATTCCCGTAAGTACATAATCTCTCATAGCTTTTTACATTCGATGCACGACAAGGCACAAGAAATTTACCACATCTTGATTTTTATAGGACATCGGAGTATGTTAGAAGCAAGGAAGGTTATCAAGCACAGATCAGTGTCTGGAATGAATTGCGTGATATCCTTTACAAAATGAACCCGGATACTCTATCAATTATCGATAGTGGAAAGGCAAATTAAGCCATTCTACAGATAAGTTAATACGCTGGATAGACGACTATTTGGAAAGATTCAGCAAGCATAGCACTATTGTTTTGATGCCTAATAGTGGGTAGTTTAGTGGATGGCTATTATACTTTAATGTGAATTAATACTAGAATGATGAGCCTCCTCCTGATTTGGCCTACTGTATAATATACAAAGCCCACGGCGAACTGTTCACAGTCTTTGCAATGAATGTCCCCAATTTAAGGGCAACGCAATATACACATGATCGGACTTATGGCAATATATCTCATTAATGGGGATTTATTATATGTAATGTATTGCTTTTAGTTTCAGTGTCTTCACGGACTTGTCAATGGGCTATGGTAGAGGCTACTTACCTCGTTGATTATAACTTGACGTTGCTCAGGCAAATGACAGATTTTGCATCAACCTCATCAGTTGTGACTGCCTTTTTGTTTCTTTTCATTTTTTTCGGACAGTATCCTCCCCACTATTCAACTTCGCATTCACTCAACAACAATGAACAGCCAGAGAGTAGGCATTCTCGGTGGTATGTTTCGTATTTATACGTCGACTTGATAGGAATATCCAATAACGCATTAAAATTCAGGTGGCCAACTTGGGCGCATGATGATTGAGGCGGCTTCCCGCTTGAACTTGCAAGTGGTTATTTTGGACAAGCCTGTTGACAGCCCTGCAAAACAAATCGAAGCAACCCAAAAGCATATTGAAGGAGAGTTTAAGGATCCTACCAAAATTGAGGAACTTGCTTCCCAAGTTGATGTTATAACTATTGAGATCGAACACGTTAACGCCGAAATCCTTGCTTCGCTCGAAAAGAAGGGTTCCATTATTCACCCTTCACCATCAACCATTCTTACCATTCAAGATAAATATGCGCAAAAGCAGCATTTGGCTTCACATGGAATTCCTCTTGCTGAATATGTGGAAATCCCTGATCGTGCTGCCCTTGTTGCGGCTGGTCAAAAGTTTGGATACCCCCTCATGATTAAGAGCAAGACCATGGCCTACGACGGCAAAGGTAACTACGTTGCCAAGTCCGAAGCTGATATTGATGCTGCCATGAAGGCTCTTTCTGCTACCCCATTGTATGCTGAGAAGTGGGCCCCATTCGTTAAAGAACTTGCGGTCATGGTTGTTCGCCGCGCCAACGGTGAAGTTCGTGCTTATCCTGTTGTTGAAACAGTCCACAAGAACAGTATCTGTCATCTTGTCATCGCCCCCGCACAAGTTGACGGTGTTGTTGCTGAGCGTGCTCAAAAGGTCGCCGAAAATGCGATCAAGACCTTCAGCGGCGCTGGCGTCTTTGGAGTTGAAATGTTCATGATGGAAGATGGTGAACTTCTCTTGAACGAAATTGCACCCCGCCCTCATAACTCCGGTCACTATACCATCGAAGCTTGCGAAACTTCGCAGTACGAAAATCATTTGCGTGCCGTGCTCGATATGCCATTGGGATCTACACACATGAAGGTGCCTGCTTCCATTATGGTCAACATCTTGGGTGAAAATTCCGATATGGAAGAGTGCTATAAGCCCTGTCAAGAGGCTCTTTCCGTTGACGGTGCTACTATTCATTTGTATGGCAAGAAGGAGTGCCGCGCCGGTCGCAAAATGGGTCACATTACAGTTGTTGGCGAAAGCATGATGCAGGTCCAATCACGTCTTAAACCTATTCTCAACGCCATTGAACCCGGTGTTGAGCGCCCTCTCACTCTCAACCCATTGGTTGGAATCATTATGGGATCTGATTCTGATCTGCCAGTCATGAAAGTTGGCGCTAAGATTCTCAAGGACTTTGGTATTCCTTTTGAGTTGTCTATTGTCTCCGCACATCGAACACCACAAAGAATGACCGACTACGCTCATTCTGCTGCCACGCGTGGTATTAAGGCCATCATTGCCGGTGCTGGTGGTGCTGCTCACTTGCCTGGCATGGTCGCCGCCATGACTCCTCTTCCTGTTATTGGTGTTCCTGTCAAGGGATCTTCGCTTGACGGCGTTGATTCACTTTACAGCATTGTGCAGATGCCTGTAAGTATAGTGGAATGGGGTTACTTGAGAGTAATTGAGAACGGTGTCCAGGGGAACCATGGGTGACATCAACACCTTACTAACTTTATACCATTTTTTACGTAGCGTGGCATCCCAGTTGCTACCGTTGCCATCAACAACAGCACTAACGCAGCACTCTTGGCCATCCGTATCATCGGTGCCTTCGTTCCTGGCGTTTTGGATCAGATGGATGCCTATATGAAGAAGATGGAGTCTGAAGTTATGGGCAAAGTCGAGCGCCTGGACAATGTCGTGAGTCCTCTATACATTGATGAAATGATGAATGATGAGTTGCTTTTTAACACTGATTCCGTAGGGTTGGGAGGATTATTGAAGGGAAATGATGTTTTTAAGATTCCCAAATAAAAATACTACATAGAATTTATTTAAGCCTACTTCCTTTACTCAACGTTGTAGAAAATTGGATTGTGTGTACTTTATGCATACAAAGAATGCTTCATTCCTGTATAGCGCTGATTTGGATTAACTTTAGCTGAAATTCGCTACAGATATCCGCCGCTTTTGTTAACGATGCGGCAATATTCGTGAGCAGTGGGGACTGTGTTCGAACTCGGCACTCGTCTAGCACTGTGGCAAATTTGTCTTTGTAAGGTCTAAACGCATTGATGGTTAAAACAAATTAACTCAATGGCCACATCGCCATACACAAGAACTCACATATATTTATCGGATTTAAGGTGCTGATGTAACTCCAATGCATATACGTTGCAGAGGACATGGATATGGTCGATGGATATCTCGACGACCAAGTCTTCCGGTAATGGAGGCGTAAAATGTTTAGGTTGGCACACGCGATACGGAAACGACTTTGCTTCGGATGGAGAGTTAAAGGCCATCTGTGCCTGCTTTACATATGTAAGAATATCTTCCAAAAACTAATCAATGGAGGTGTTAGTTCGTTTCAGCAATGTAGAGGAATCGGGTTCTAAAATGCCATAACATACATTGAAGACGCTGCATAAGGAGGTAGTTCCGGGGTGACCATCTATGAGATCAATGGCTAACTGCGTGTAATTTTGACAATTTCGAGCTTGCTCTAAATGATATGGATTGTTTTCTGAAATGCAAGCCTTGATTTGACTGTCTCTATGGTAATTTGGCAGCCTGATCTGCAAATCCTATGACCGACACCAAAGTGATTAAAGCGGATTTCAATGCAATCTTGACGTAGCCGAAGGACCTACCCCTTTGATAATTTTTGTTCCCGAAAGAGATATTACACCTTTGAGCGTTTCATTACTGTATTTCAATGAAGATGTGTTCATTATCGAGGTTGCGTCAGGCTTTATGGTTGATCCCACATCCGTCCTGCTATTCAACTGACCTTAAAGATGAGAGCACGAGCGAATCACATTTGCCTGATCCACGGGAGTGATATTAGACCATAGCTCCCCACGTTCTCGGTGAAATACGGTATAAACTTACGTTCACAAGTCCCAGAGAGCCTGCTTAAACATTGCTATGACAAAATGTTAGGTTCTACCAATTCTTGTTCCACTACTAGACCATTCTTTAGGCTCAAGCTTACTTTCAACTCAAGTGACACGTCTGAAAGAACATCTGGTAATATGTCATTCAACAGCCAGCTGGATTCGTTTTCCTATTCAGCATCTATGTCAGTAAAAGCACGCATGACATTGAGAAGTAAACACATGCGACGAACCAAACGGGCGCTCATGACATGGAGTAGAGGAATGATATGTGACCTTTTTTTTTTTACACGTTTCAGGATTTTGTATTGAGGAAACTTTATCTCTACTTCTTAAACATGCAACACTATCAACAAATTCAAGATTTTTCACCATGGCTCCTCTCATACTCTTCAAACGGCGGGTGCATCATTCGAGAGTTCATGCCCATACCATTGCCTGCCGGTCCTTGATGGTAAAACTGTGGCGGGATGCTTCCAGCTAGTAGAATAGCCGGCGTTAATGAAATTCACCAAAATCCACATAATTACAAATTTTAAAGATACTGACGGTTCGACATGTTTGCTCCAGGCAACATGCCTATAAAGTGCTCTTTAGGTGGTGGTCTCATTTCTGACGGAAAACCAGGTGGTGGTGGTCCTTGCATGGAACCAGGTGGAGGGTTACCCATCATGTAAGGTGGGAAGGGAGGCATGTTACCCATCATAGGCATGGGTGGGACCGCTCCTCTCTGTGCTGGTGGTGACTGAATATTACCGCCATGAAGATTATTTCGCATTTGCATCAACTGCTCTAAATTCATATTTTGTCCGCTGGCCATTTCCATAGGCGAACCAGGGTATCCACCGGTGACAGGAGGAGGCCCACGTTGGTACATTGGCATAGGGTTGTAGCCGCCACCGTAAAGTGCAGGATCAGAAGGTTGTTGAGGGTATTGGCTCGCTTGCAGTGATCTTGGGTGTGCGGGCGAAAAGTTCGTTGGCTGTTTGTTGGCAACTGGCGAACCCGACTTTCCAGGGCTATCCGAAGACTTTGCACTTAGTTGTCGTAAGACTGACGTGGGCAGATTACTAGCAACCATTTTAGGTCGCTCAGAGTATGCACTAGGACTATTGCCACGCGCTCGTCCAGGTGAGTTATGTGAGGGATACTCATTATAAGACGCGCCACGCATTAGAACTGGTGAATGTTGTTGTTGTTGCTGGTCTGCAGAGCGCCTTTGCTGTAGAATGCTTGGATCGATTTGCTGCATCGATTGCATACGACCCACATCAGCGTCCATACCCATCTCATTGTTCACCAACACATGATTATGCGATAAAGGTACCTGTTGCATAGGCATTTGCCCTCCCCTATGGTTCATAGTAGGGCCTGAAGGTTCCATACCACGAAGTTGGTCATTCCGGGATGATCTGGGGTCATGCTGAGATGGACTATTTTGTGGAGGAAGGGCTACAGGCTGGACATGAAAGGTGTTAAGTTTATGCTTTGCTAAACTGTTCCTCTGCCGCCGGGATATCTTACCTTTGATTTTGAAAGGGCTTCCAGCACTTTGTTAAAGCCAGCTGCATCATTCACAGTATCAGGTTGACGAGGGCTTGGCTTATGTGCACCCAGGGATTGCAAAATATCGTTTTCCGACAGCATGCGCTTTCCAGTTGGCATAGGAGGACCTTGTGATTTCGGAACAGCGTTATGACTTTGGAACAGGGTATCAAGACTGATTGACTTTGGAGTTCCATCGTTCATAGGAGAAATAGATTCTTCCTTTGGAGCGTCGGATGGGGCTGTTTCATGTTGCTTGGAAGAGAAAAACTTTGCAAAACGCGAGCCACCCTTATTACTTGTGTTAGCGGAAGCTGAAGCTGACATTCTTGAACCAGATCCACTAATGACAAAGTTATCGAATGCCATTGTGGTGTCAGCCAAGTTGCTAGGGAGCTTGGCAAACAAATCGTCTACGTTATCTTTAACGTGTCCTACAATGTTACTTAAGGCATTGGAGCTCACGTAAAAGGTAAGAACGGCACTCACCCTTTGTTTGTTCTGGTGATGTTTCAATCGGTTTAGTAGGTGTGTCAGCTGCCTTTTCAGATGGAACAGACTCGACGTATGTAGCTTGTTCTTGTACAGTATCGTTGCTCTTTTCCTGGTTCTGTTTCTTCATCTTTGCCTTCCAAGCTTCAAGATCATTGATGAATTCGGCTTCACTTTCTTTGCTATCAGTTTGCTTGTTCTTTGCTGTAGTTTCAGCTTCGGGATCATAATCCATCCACTCTGGAGTTCGCTCGTGTTGGTCAAAGCCTTTAGCATTTCTCATAGTATTATGATCGCGATTATCTGCACCGACATTATGTTTGTAAGCGCTTCATGCAAATAAATACGAAAAATTCTGGATAGTGTATTTTGCCCTTACTTTCCCGTTTGTTCCGAGACGGCTCGACGGAGCGATCAGAATGGCGTTCATTTTGTCGCATTCTGGGGTTACGAGATTGAAATTCACTGGTTCCTTTATCCACCGAACCTCTAAACCCTCTCTCTGTGCCTGGTGTTCTATCCCGTCCAAACGTTCGATCATTCATGTTATGCGATACGCGTTGCGATCTCGAGTCGGCATTACTGTTGTCTCTCGGTGTTCGACTTTCGTGACCCTAAGAATGGATATAAAGATGATTAAAAGCAGTTTCAACACCATTAGCATATGGAATGGTGAGGTCGCAAGCTGTACCTGGCGTGGCCTAGTGTTGTTGAAGCTGCTTCCTGTTTTACCAGCTTGAGTTGCATCTTCCGAATGCTTAAGTCCCCCAAATACAGAAGAGTTAAAATTTGTTTTTGGTGGTCCAAGAACAATGTTTTTATCTAGACAGATACAATGATGGAAGGTTAGTATGGGAAATTGAGTATAAAAAGTCAAACTATCCAGTACATGAAATTTCATTTACCTAGTGTTTTCGGAGACGTGCTTCCATTCAAAGCACCTTTGGTATTTAAAGACTGCCAGTCGTCGCTGATATGATAGATTGATTAGTTAACATATTTGAGTGCATCCCCCCAATTGAAAACGAATGTGGAGCAATAAATCTGAAACATGTTCTGTTCCAGAACTGATGGAAAGAAAAGGAGAACTTACCCAAACCAGAGACTCAATCCAGGGAAATCATCAGGCTTGACCGCCAACGGGCTGTCGTGCAAAGAAAGAAGAAATTCCTTGGAGTATCTGATCACCTGTGGCTCCTCGTTGAGATTTGGAGTGCCGTCAGACGAGGAGCTTTCGGCCATGCTGGTGAAAACTGTTCGAACAAGAAGATCGGAGAGGCTTCAGTTGTATAGACACTAGACTTTAGTGTAAATTTCTTGGATGACACTAGTGTGTAATTAAATAAATCGTTGCCAAGGGTGGGTTCACTAGTATTTGAGTAGGTTGTTCAACTAGTGTTTTGATCTGTCACGATTGGGTATGATCGGTAACTCTGGGTTGAATTAACACAGGCGTTGTATGTTTTACGAATAAATTGGAGGTGTTGTGCTTTCCTATGAACTCAGAGTCAATGGGATCGCTGCTTGGTATTTGGCGTGTATGTCCTGTTTAGAAAACGAGAAGCACTTTGTTTCTTAGGCAAGACTGATTTTTGGGGGGATTCTCGAAGCGTTTCTTTCTCCAAGTGATGTCAGCTTTCATTATTGTAGTGAAATCAAGGTCGGAGTTTCAAATCGAGAAAATAATGGTGATGAACAGAACAAAGCATGCTTTCTTTGTTCGTTCTCCTTTACCCACCAAGCAAAATCCTGCCTTCTCTTGCCAACAGCAAATGCCACTTACAAGAAGGATGAAGAGGCTTCTGGAAGCCGAAGAAGGACAGAATGATATAGACTCCCATGGTAAGATACTACTTTAGCTACAAACAGCGCTATCTGACAACAAACCCTGACAACTCAAAATACACGTAGAAAACCGAGTAGTGAAGAGAACAAGAAAGAATAGAAATAAGATTGATTACAATCATTCAGTAACTGTTGAAAGGAAGATCAAAAAGATCAATAAACGCCGAAACGCTCATACCACTTACTCTAATACAAAGCGACTAAGCACCGGACCTGAAACAATGCAAGAAGTAATACCCTCATTGTGTCAGCTCGATCGACTTCCAGCCGAGATTATATTCGAAATAATGACTTATCTGACACCAACCACATTTCTTCATCTTGCTTACTTATGTCGTCGACTTTATCAAGTTGTTTGTGATGCACCTATTTGGGAGACAATTTGGCGCACGGCAGGCTTGAAGAAACCGGGACGGAAATGGAAATCGTATCGTGAAGTGGTTCTTACCGAAGCTGGGTCTATCTGTGAGCGATGTTACCGAAAATCTAAAACTTTTGGCTCTAATTCTCCTATAAAAATCATGGACACTGATGATGACCTTATGATCTCCCTTTGCTGCCGATGCCGCTGTGACTATTATGGTCAACACCCCGAACCGTATAAGGAAGAACAAGCTGAAGGACCTACGCAGACAGAAAGAAGTGTTAGGATTACCAAAATGCGAGCCAAATCTGAGTACAGGCTAACAGATGATGAACTCGAAGGTATCTCTGTAAATTACGCCCGAAATCCACACTATCGCAGCGCCGCTCCAATGTGCTTATACGATAAGAAAGAAATCATCCAAATGGCTAGAATAGTCCATGGAGGTGATATTGGTATTGAAGCAGCTCGAGAGGCGACTATTAAAAAAGGCAATGCAATGATTGAATCTCGACGCCGAAACAAGGAAACCAGAAAAACTCGTTTGGAAGAGCGACTCGCTGAAGCAAATTTGACGAACATGGTTAACCACTATGCGTGCAGGCAATATATTGAGTCATCGAAAGGAGGGGACTTGGAATCAATCGTTATCATACTTCAAGCTGAAGCCGAAAGGCTACGACTGATCCAGAATCGAAAAGCGGAATTGGATGCGGAAATAGCTACTTCTGGGATTCAAAATGTACCACCACTTTGTCTGATTGGATATCACGGATATGTTAACAGCGGAATTGGTTCAGTCGTAGGAGTCCTCTCAGAAGCAAGAAAGCAAGAAGTATTAGCAAAAAAGCAACAAGAAGTGACAAGAACTAAGAATGTCCGAAGACAAGAACTCATTGGCAAACTGACGGCTGCTGGATTAACTCTACGCTCCGATTCAAAATTGTGTCAACAATATATCGATTCTGCTACTGGAGATGCGGATAGCATTGTTGTTACCATGAAGGAAATGGACTGGTTCTTTCGATGCACCACTTATGCAACAAGTCGAAAGTTTCATTACTATTCATACGGAGAGAGCGACTATGATACTGATGACGACGATTACGGCTATCGTAGAGACTGGTGGCAGAATGACCGTGGTTGGGATCAACCTCGCAAGCAATATCATATCAACAGTGAAAGAGGAAAGGACACGGCTCTGGAAACATGGATAACAAGCAGAATGAACAAAAGATTATATCAGAGAATTGACCAAGATCCAGACGACCAATTTCGACCACCGAGCTCCCTTTGGCCCGCTATCAATGAAAAATGGCAAAGCGCTATTAGACGTCGTGCTTTACAAGAACTGACTTCTCATTACCGCAAGTATTATCAAAACTTGGTAAATACGTCAGACGCGAGGGAAATATCAGTCTCTGAGCGTCAAGTAATTGACTGGCTGGATGAACCCGAAGCAGTAGTTGGTTCGAGGCTTTCTAGTGCGCTGAGACTTATTATGGGAGAAAATTGGCATCGAGAATTGATTGACATAATAAGCATACTCTGACAACAGCGTATATAAGAGATGATACTAAACATTGAAATGCCTAATTCATATGATTATAGCAGTACCCTACGTAATTTGAATAAACTTGCGCAGGAAGCAATTTATCCACCAGAAGAAAATATGACCAACAGGAACAATTAAAAAATTGTCTTTAGATCACCATTACATTTAACACCTAGTCCATACCATGCCAGTGTATTTGCAAGCCCTGCGCTTATGGCTTATGAGATTTAAGTATGGGACTGAATAGTATTTCTTTAACTGGTATAAAATTTGATCGTTTCAAATGCTAGTATAACGCCGAAGCAATATCAGATTATTTTAGACTGTAGCGATTCATATGCCAAAATTTAATACCTTTCGTTCTATTGTCTAAATGCCACAATGGGGTGAAGGCCTAATGCTTTAGGGCCAGACCAAATTTCTGTCGTGATCTGCAACCTAATGTATTTTACATTATTGAATGCTCTCAACGGACTGATTTAATTATCATACCTTTTTGAAGTCACTATTTAGAAAAGGTAATGTACGCTATGGAGCTCATTTCGCTAAATCGTAGGGGCCCTGACGTCGAGCATAGCAAAATATTGTCCATGGTAAGGAAAAATGCTCAAAGCACGAAAGTGTTAATCGGTCTTAATCAGAATTCCAACAATGTAATCATATTTTCAGTGACATTTTTCAGAACAGAGATAGATTTGGCCTTACTGTATAGCACATCACAGCCTGTTCATGAACATCATTGTCAGGGTACCAGACACCGATTGAATTTTTATCTCATTTTAGTATTGGCTTTGGTAGTAGCTTAAGTTCTACAAAGTAGTACGCAAAATGTTGAGCAGCTAGCAAATTTCCAACAGATCAGCAAGGGATGTGACTACTGCTGTTAGACCTTTAGTTGTTTGGTGTGGAAATCTGATCAGATACTGTAGTAACATCTAGGAAATTGGAGAACAGGTCAGTCTAATTTCAACACCCCCGCTGGCAGCAGACTTTCCGCGAATTCTTTTCTTGTCCCCATATACGACGTTGACATGATCAAAAGGTGTATTCATTATTTAAAGCAATATAATCGAGGCGTTTTCATACTATTGCAATGGCGCATTGTTGGTTATGCAGCGATATACATACAGCTTTGATGACATACCGGTACGCTCCACTGCACGGACACATCTGTATATGCCTAGCATGCTTACCACTAACGCTAGTATTCATGCTGTGGCTACTCTGCAAAAACAGTGCTGAATCTTTAAACATAATACCAATGCTACAGAATCACCACCCCAAGTCCGTTATCAAGCATGACACATGTTCAAGTAGCTTAAGGAACATCCTTACTCTATCTCCCAGATCCATTCCGCACTTCATTTTCGCCGAATTATTTATAAGTCTCCGCTTACGATGATGACTTCGTTTTGAACACAAACCCTGATGTATAGCATGACAGCTTTATGACGTCTCGTTTTGTATCAACATTATTGGAACGGGCTCCATTTGTACGCTTCCAGTCATCTGTGAAATAACCTACATGTTCCAGACTATTCTGGGATTATCAAAAGCTTAGATAAAGGAAATCGATCTTATCATATTGATCGCCATTGCCATCTTACTGTGAATAATGCTTTTCAGATCGAGCGAAATACTGGACTAACAAAATTATCTGCAGATGCAGATACAAATACAACAGTTTTTTGTAAATGGGTCACTGTATGATTATATATTTGGTCAAAGGATGCGAGTCAGGTTTATAAAAAGGTGAGATGTGAGATTGCTTTTCTATACAGTCGTATGCAAAATGTGTTGATCGCACTTTTGTGGATGAGAGGAGTCTGAAAAGAGTTATTGAAGATATTATTTGACATTGAGTGGAGGCCATGGATGCAAGAGGGGGAGGGCTTGTTTTTTTGAAAAAAAAAAAAAAGCGGCATTCGGTGATAGAGGTGGAGAATTGTGGGCGGGCTATGCTCGTGCATACGAGATTGGTTGTCGATGATGGTTTGGTGATGCATCTCTGAACGGTGAAGGCAGTGTACGACATGACATGGATTCCATTTGCGTCGGACTAGATAGAGCTGGCGATGGTATATCGGCTTGATCTTCGTCTCGAAGCGTCAGAGCATGGTCCAAATCACGGATCATGCATCGAGTCTTTTGTAAAAGTGACTCCAAGTGTTTTGCCTCTTGTTCCAATTCCTTTCGGTGAGCTAAAATTTCATGGCGGCTCAATCGATCGCACTGCTGGCTATTTATCGGTGGGAGCGTTTTCAGCGGCGGTAGCTCAATTGGCGGTAATGGGGTTGGATTTTCAACCTTGGATGGTTGATAAACAGGAGATGGAATTCCTTGCGAGTTAAATTGCGAGGTTGGCTGCTGTTCTTCACTCCGTGGGATGTGAGTAATCAAAGAATTTTTAGAAGCAGTATTTGGTCGCATTGGTATGGGTTTAGAGATAACTTGAGCTTCTCCACACTGGGTATGCTCAGCTGATGGACTTGTTGGGGTGGATGATGTCTTGTTGACCGATGCTTTTAGCGGCTTTAGGTATACTGGCCTTTTGGTTTCTCCCATGGCTTCTTGTTGTGGCCCACGCTTACCAAGGCCAACCAAAGGGGAAGTTTCGATGGCCGAATGTCTTCTATGAGGGGCTGGATGAGCGTTCCCCTCGTCCTCTTCATCAGTATGAGATTCAGATGATGAGGTTGAAACGTTGATTTTCGATCGCTGGCGCCTTCTCCGTTGAATAACAGCTCGCTTCATGCTGAGTGGTCGATGGATATGATGTAGTTTGAAATACAGGCCACAAGCATTACATATTGGATTTCCTTCTTCATCTCTTCTCCAGAGTGGAGTGTTTTGCGTATTACAATTGAAACACTGCATGGATGTTTTCTGGGTATCGCTTATTTCAAGATGAAGCATTTGAAGAAGCTCAAGCAAGAAGAAAAGGAAGAAAGGTCGGCGATGCAGCGGTGCGTATAATATATATTTTATAAAAATAAAAAACTTTCATCATCCTTGTCTTGAAAAACGTGTGGAGAAGGAAAATAACCCTTTGGAGCGGAGATGCAACGTGCAGGGATGAGATGAGTTTGGATGACAATTGCGACAGTTTAGAGTCACAGTGATAGCCCACATTTAATCTACTGCCCACTAGCGAAGCATTTAAACGTAGTATCAAGCATTAAAGATGTTGTCCATTCAGATATTTTGCTACGATTTGCGAACGTATGTTAAGTCGCCTTCTTCATTCAGCCGGGATTCTCAAGCTCCGTCTGAAAGTTTTCTCACGCCTCGGCTGCCCCAGTCGAGTCAGCAAGGCAAGCCGTTAAAAAATGTATATTTACGCTTTATTTGATCAAATTGGTGCCATGTGTTCTGCATCTCATCCGTTCCTGGGCAACAAACTGGTCTGTTGGGGTGATTTTCGATCAAATACAGATGCAAGTAGATCATGCCTATTGTCCACACCAAAAGAGAATTTGTCGTTCAACTGCTTGACTGATATTGCAGTTTAGTAACTGTATGATACAATAAGACAGGATCTATATCCTGGTCTGGTTTACGATGTTATTTCCTAGAATATAATCAAAATATTGTCCCTGGCGGCTTCAAACTCACGGGCTTCTAGATTTTTTCAAACATATGACCACTTTAGGTAAATCGAACCCTGTTTGGATGTCTATCTGTGTATTTTGGGGCTGAGAGGTTGGCAGTACGAGACGATAGCTTTGGAGTGTTCACGGATGATTTTGAAAGTGGATGGGTTTCGAGTCCCGTCCTGCCCAAAAAAAAAAAAACGCCCAAAAAAAAATCATTAGAATGAGACTGTTCAATGAGCTGGTGAGATGGTTCAGCGCGAGTTGCAGTAGTTACGCTCGTTTGACATCTAATGAAAGTGCAATGTCTCGATCGCCAGAATAGCCCTCAAAATTGCTTTCTCATCAAGCTCCGGCAGCTCACCATTTTAGTCAATTGCCCCCTTGTAATAAGCTCACTGTTACCGTCTAACCAACACGACCATGATCAGCAGCAGGAAGCACAGACCCAGATTCCCGACTTTGCTGCGGTATTATCCTCATATGTTGAAAGACAAAAAATGCTCCTGGAAGATCCTGTCGGCCAATCTGACATGCCCAATGAAGCCACTTGTGTCTTCAGTATACCCGACCTGAGTCTTGTCGATGTACATGCTATCGATTGTGTGCTTTTAACAGGCACCAAGCATGTGCTCGGCTTGCCGTTCCTGACCGAATATCTTGGCTATAAGGGAAGGATATTGGCTACAGAATCGTCCATTGAATTTGCTAGGTATGGCAATTGATTGTTGAGGGTGTATGTTTTCTTCAACGAATTATTAATGTTGAGTGCTTTGGGGTTGGCAGTCAGCTAATGGAGGAATTAGTATTATATCATGGGCAAACAACGTCTTCTGCATCTCGTGATACACCCTCCACATCTATGGCCAAGACGGGACTATCAGCCTCGGATGACGGATGGAGATCTATCTACACGTTGAGGGATGCAAGGTCATGCATTAATAAAATCCAAGCAGTTCGATTTCGTGAAAATATCGTAGGTACTTCGTCATGAATGACTGCACTTATGAACGTTGCTAATGGCACATCAATTTTTGTTAGACGTTGTTTTCAACAATGCGAATCATCCCATATAGCGCTGGTCATTCATTAGGTAGTGCCAATTGGTCCCTGGAAGCTGGATATGAGAAGGTGGCCATTCTTTCCTCCACATCCCTCAGCACTGATATACACCCAGCACCATGCGACTTGGGGGTGCTGACTGGTGCGAAGGTCATCATATTCAGTGATCTCGTGAACAATGGAAATTACGACGGAATGAAGCAGGATGAAATAGAGCCACTCTCGGCTTCTAAAAACAGGCTATTTTCATATGTTGGTAAGGACCTAGTCAATGATATATGGGATCGCGGTAACCTCAAATTTACATCCTCTCGGCATACTAGGTCGTGCCATAAGGAGCCGCCACAATGTGATTTTTCCTCTTTGCACTTCAGGCATCGTCTATGATTTGATCCCTGAAATTCGACAATATTTAGCGACCATGGGCATAGAGGTTGGTGGCGAGGATCAATCGCAACTGACAATGTATATGGCAAGCCCGGTGGCCGACAAGTCATTACAATATTCAAATATTTGCGGTGAATGGTAAATTGAATGGTTTCTGGTCCTTATACGTGAATTATAACTAATGCTGTCACCACGTTAGGATGACCGATCAGCATCAGGATATGATGTATGTTCCTGAAGAGCCTTTAATTCATGGTGAACTATTGGCCAAAGGCGGACTACAAGTGATCAAATCGATGGACGGTTCTATGATTGGTAAACAAAAGATAAAAGAGCCATGTATCGTCTTCACAGGAGATTATCGCAATTTGAGCAAAGGGCCAGTCAAATGGTTCATTAATCGATGGAAATCGTCCTCTCTGAACGTGTGCATTTTCATCGGTGAGTACTCACGTTGTGACCCACGGTTTAGTCTGTTTCCGAAATCAAAAATTACCATGTCTTACTGAACGCTGCGATCTTTCTTAGAACCCGATACACCGCCTCTAAATGATCTAGCTCAAAGTATCACAAGCAACAGCGAAATGACACTACTACGAATACCAATTGATCATCGCTTGACACTAAGCCAAGTCCATGAACTATTGGAGCGACATTGTGCGCACGCAGCAGCTACTGTCCATGTTCTCTTCCCGAAGTTTCAAGGTCCCGACAAGTGGACGACCTATGGCAACATGAAATGGAAAACATATGAGAGTGGAGAAGTCATTACTATTGACCTGCAGCATCAATGGGAGCGCATAGCCGTAACCGAAAAGGTAATAGCATGATGGGTAATTTATCCCAACTGAAAATAGTTTTCTCACACGTGGATTGAAATATCGTAGTTAGCAAAATCGATGGCTATCCGACCTTTTCCCTTGGATGAAGGAAAATTCTTTGCTCCATTCAGTGGTATTCTGTCTCTTCATGACAATCGACTGGAGCTATCGCCTTTATTGAGTGTACGCCACCACGAGTTGATAGAGTTGCACAAGAAGCGGACTCTTTTTAGTGAACCACGAATGAAGCAATTGGTGGATCGTCTCAATGAAGTAAGTTGTGTTACTTTACTGGTTCGGCTATTGACTCCTTTAACTAACCTGATATAAAGCTTGGGATATCTACGTCGTCCCTGGATATCGATGTAGGTGAAACATCTGTCATCCTACAATTGCCTTCGGACATGAACGCTAGGATCATCATCGGCCATCAAAGCACTCGCATTGAAGCAAGTGACGAGAAGACACGGTCGTTTTTACGAGACGTCGTCCTGCATAACATTGTTGAATTGGCTTGACCTTTTTGTTTTTACCCCGTGTTTTGTTTGATCTTGCTTATTATTTTCTCTCTGTCTTATTTCTCTCTTACTTTCTTCTTTTTACTATTATTACCACCTGCTTTTGAGTTTTTTCCTTTTTACCACCATTTTGCAACTCATTTGCATTCGCCATGGCCAAAGTAAGATCTACTTGTTATACCCACTTTCCGCTTGTAACCATTTCATTTCCATAAACCTTGTGTACCATGATTTTTGACAATGATGTTTTTGATAGCCGGCAACGAATAAGCTTATGAACAACCCGTTCTTTGCGAATCGCCATCAACCTGTTATAAATGCAAATCAGGCCCCCATTGCAAAATCACCAGGTCAGCTCAAGTCGAAATGGCAACCAACGGCCGTACCAAAAATGGAAAGTCCTGTCAAAATACCACAAACTTTACCAGAGAAGAAGCAAACAGAAGCTCCCGCTGAGACACCAGTCTCCGTTCAACACGTCCCTGAAACCCCTCTACCAAAGCCTGCTGAGCCGAAGCCATCCGAAAAAATAATAGAGCCACCATCGCCTGTCGAGTCGCCCGTCGAAACTAAGCCCAAAACAGAGTCTACTGTCGCTAGTCAGCCCGACCAATCTCTTGGGAATGATTTTGGCTCTTCGACACCAAGCAAGATGGAGACGTCGCCTACAGAACAGACCGAAAGGCGGAAATCGTTTATTTCGTCCGCTTCCATGGAATCTCCATTACCATGGAAAAGCTTTGAAATAGCCGAACGACCGCAAAGCCAGCTATTATCTTCGTTGGGCGGAACAGAGGATCTTGACGATATGATTATGCAGCTTCTCGTCTCGCAAGCGGTTATTGACGCAAAAGATTTTGAAGTTTTGACCATGGAGGAAGTGGAGAATCTAAAAGAGGTAAAGGAGCGAGTCGCATGTATAAAATGAAGTCGTGAAACGTGCTTCATTAGCAACTGGTAGTAACACCGCCAATTTTCTTGCTGCAGAGACATATTGCACTGACACATCGGATAGAAGATCAAACTTCTAAATTATCTTTAGAGTCAAAAATGAGGGAGGCTTCGCAGTCGCTGGCTCGACTGCACCATACCAACAAGAAGATGGCTCAGCAGTCCCAGGAGCAGTTCATGGCTTCAACCAAAAAAGTCGATCAGGAGGCGAAGGAATTATGGAGGCTTATGAAATTAGGTTCGGAAGCTCAGCAACGTTTGCTACAACACACGGCTGGTACACTCAGTGTTGGTGTGAAGGTACTGGAAGACCAGATATCTCGACGTCCAAAGAAGAATAGTAAGCCTGCGCCAGCCTCAATGAATACTGCCGACGCAGAAGAAAAGATACGAAAGCTTGCTCTCGAACTTCGAAAGCGGAATCAGGAGGTGAACAAGCAGAGTGCAGAACTCGAGCAGCTGCGCTATGAAAAATTGCACGACATCGAATTTGAATCCAACAACAACGTTCAAACGAAGGAGCGAGAGATTCGAGAGTTACGTACTGAGTTAGAGCAACTGCATAATGGGCTGGACTTTTTGGTACGCCGACATCAACTAAATGGCCATGATGCACAAACTCAGCCGTCGGATATTCTGGCAAGCAGCTCGGCCAGCGAAGATTCTCTGTCGATCGACGGTACGCAAGGAGGGACCGACTTTTCTTTCAAATCATTCCATACCAGTATGACAGAAGTCAATGCAGACGATGATTCTTCTACCACCATACCCGCCCACACCATGACTCTGAATGCTCTTGACAAATTGCTCAAAGAGTCCCAAAGTAAACTACGCAAGACCGAAAGTGAAGCAGAGGCAACCCGCGTAGCATTAGCAGAATCCAGGGAAAAGCTATCAAGGTATGAAGACGAGGAAGAAAAACGGGGTCCAAAGTTAGGTGCCGACTTCCAGAAACTCAAAACCCAAAACGAACAGCTACTACAGGATCTGTTGGTACTGCAAAAGGACAACGCGAAACTCCGAGAAGATGCGAACGCTGCCCACAAACACCATAATTCTGTACTTGAGTCAGAATTTTCGCATGCAAAGGAGCAGCTGGAGAAGATGGAAGTGGATCTTTATGGCCTCACTGAATTATTTCCCATGGAAAAGACTCACAGCAGCTCCTCTGAGCTCAGCCCCATCGAAATGGCAGCCGTCAAGATCAGAGACATGGTGAGCAAAAATATAAGAATAGAAGAGACTATGAAATCGATGGAGGCCGCGATCAAGATGCATGAAGAGGAGCGGGAGAACATGAGTGCAGAACTTCAGGCAGCCAGGTTGCAATTGCAGCTACGCCCATTGCCGACCAGCAGCCCACCAATATCTACAGATACTCGAGCAATGGAAGCCCGCGAAAAAGCCTTACAAAGAGAGCTGCAGCAATTTAAATCCGAAGTGTTTGAATTGAGGTCGCAGCGTGAGGAATGGGAGCGAAATGTGGAAACGAAGTCTGCGTCAGAAAGCCAACAAGCAACCGTAGTAAGAGAAATGCAAGACAAGCACCAGCAGGACATACAAGATCTTAGCGTCAAGCATCAATATAAAATGGAAACGTTGCAAACCAAACATCTAGGCGAGATAGAGCCACTCAAGGCTCAGCTTATCCTCCTTGAGCAGGAGAAGGAGCGACTTCAATGTGAGGCCGAATCTTTCGAAAAGCAGTTCGGCATCAACAAGCAGACTCTAGACAACATGAAGAATGAGCTAAACATAAAAGAAAACTCCATTAGCGCACTCAAGCTGGAGATGAGCAAGATGAAAGACATGTTGGAGCAGAAAACTCGATCAGAGGAAGCTTTATTCGCTGCTGAGCAGCAAATGCACAAAAATCATGATGCTCAAATGGACATGCTGAAAAGGGAGATCGAGGACCTAGAAACGAAAATGCGGCACAATGCGGATCAAGCCGAAGAGCTTATTTCATCCAAGACTCAACGCTTAAAAGCGACCAACGACCAAATTGTGCAGTTGGAGCAAGAACTTATTCAGCTTCGAGACCAAGTCTCGCAGCATACCGAGAATCAAAGCGACAGCGATGAAGTGCGACACCTCAAGTCTGAGATTCAAGAGCTTCATCGTAGCCGCGATATGATAGAACAGGAACTAGCCATCACTCAAAAACAACTGCGTGATACCCAAGAAGGTCTATTGACAGCCCAAAGCCAATTCACAGTGAGAGAATCCGCCTTGCTCTTGCAAAGTTCTAGCATCGAGGCCGATTTTGAAGCCATCTTCAAAGAGTACGAGAGACTCACGCGCAATATCACTGACTTTGCAAGTGAACGCCAAGCTTACGATGAACGCATTCACGAGTTGCTACAGTACAAGAATAGAATTCAGACTGAGCTTGCCGATGAAAAAGTCCGAAGCTTAAAGATGGGCAACGAATCAAATAGTACTCAAACCCTTCGACGAGAATTTAGAAAACTCATGAGCGACGTCAAAGCTGAGCACCAGCGCGAACTGATGCAGGCGGAAGAACATCGAAAGAAACTCGAAAGTACGTTGAAAAATATAAGACGCGAAGAGGAGAAGCTACGTTGGGAGAAGCAATCCAGAGGCGTTCAGACCCATTTTGTATTTGAGCTTGATACAGCATGAACATATCTCTGACTACCTAGCATCTATACATTGATAATTTTTTTTTCCTTCTGTTATATCTTTTTACCATTCCTATAATTATTTTTTGTTGTTGTTTGCATTCATTAATGTTTTTGTTATGTTTTGTTTGTACAGGGCCTTCTTTTCGTTTCTCCTTCCTATTTCAGAGAAAAAAAGCTATCACACAATTTTGTACACCCTTTCCCTCATTGATTATTATTTCCAATTATATAACCCATCATCAGTAGTAATTCATTAGAGCAATAAAAGAAGCTAAAAAAAAAAAAAAAAGAGTGGACCACCGCAGGCTGGAGGATATGCTTGGCAGACTCATCGATCGCTACATTTTGCATCATCTGTTTTTGCGTTTAATCAACCGTCATACTTGCTGTCGCTACTTTGAGGTATTAATGGAAGTAGCTGAGATGACTACGCTAACGCCGTTTCATGCTAGAACGTGCTGCAACGTGGTGCGCCGCCCACCCAAGTCAATTTCGACGATATTACAAATAAACAAATCCACAAAACGTTGACCCTGTAAAAGACATTTACTGGTAACTGAATTCATCTTCCAGGCTAGCTAGCTAACACTTTCCTGTCAAACAAAACTCCTCGAGTCAATTTAATTTCGAGTGCTGAGCTAAAAGTTTTAGTTCGGTGCTGAATGGAATCTGGAGCAAATGCTAGTCTTGGCACACGGCTTTAGTCGGACCGTGAACAAAATTCCTTCTCAATTCCTTTTGATTTATAGCTGTGAAGTGATGACATGCTTTGCAATAGCACCTTGTATAGTGTTCCGAAGAACGTCGTATGCTCATGTTTAATGATGCTGTGAACCGAGGGGGGTGACTCACCTAATAGCTGTATGACACCATATATTAGAACGAGATACAGCAAAAATTCTCATTACCCGAGTGATAAGACATGGCATTTCATCAAATTTTTGGTTTTCTTACTGCTCCCTTAAAAATAGACAACACCTTTTTTTTTTTTTTTTATTGTTCCAGGAGAATCCTCCACAAAAAATTGTCGATGATTTTTACCACAATCCAACTTCTTATCACGTTTAGTTCAAAAATCGCTATATGCCTACAGACAATGTTATGTAATAGTGACTATTGCATCATAGACGCCGCATTCGATGTGGGTTTGCGATTTCAACTAGCACTAGCCGTTCCGTTGTGAATGACTACCCTGGCTTTCGATCAATTCAGTATATTACCTCTTGTTATACTTCGGAACTTTTGTTGCAAGTACGAACAATGACTGTCAAGCAGATTGAAGAATGTCGGTCTGCTACAGTCGCTCATAAACCCAGGGAGCGGACTCGCACTCATTCAGCGCCATATTCATACGCCGTTCGGACGTGTGGTCCTACTTGCAGTTGCGATATATTTGGCCTCGAAAGTCATTCTAAATCACGTTTAACGGCATGTACAGGCATGAGGAGCACTAACGAGTCAAACAATCATAAAACTGTGGCAATAAATGTCGTTGATACAAGTTTAGTCGAAGAGCAATCTACATCTACAAATACCGAAAGTTTTTCGAAGATCATCGAAGATGTGCAAACTGTCGTAGTGGACGAAGTTATAGATTCGAATCAAGCATTAGTTCAAAGTAAGTGGATTTTTCAGCTCCCATGGGTACGAAAACCAGAAGTCTTGGATATTGATCGATGACCTGCAGATAAACAGGAAGAAACCCCCAAAATTTCAAAGCCGAAAACTGTGACCTACGCTGCCTCAGCAAAAATTTCTCCAGTAGTGCATCCAGTTCAAGAATTGTTAGAGACAGAGCAGGACTATGTCGAAAATCTTGTCATACTGGTGGAGGTAAGACTATTCGATGAATACACACATTTGGATACAATAGTTGAACTGACTAGTTACAATATAGGTGTTTCTACGGCGACTTATTGCCCTTCCGTGGATCACTCAAGAACAAAAAGACACAGTCTCTCGAAATGCTGAAGATATCCTGAAGTTTCAATTGAGTTTTTTGGATCTCCTTGAAACTGCGTGTGAACAATCTGTGAAAGCCGACCTAGCCCTTCCTATTGCAGAATGCTTCATTGAAATGGTTTGTTTAAATTAAACTCTTGTCAGTGGGTCCATCTTTCTATTACTAACTAACCATCGTAGGGAAATGGATTTTCAATTTACACCGAGTACTGTATACAACACGAGTCAGCGCTGAATGTATGTAGAGAGCTCTCTTCAAAGGTGGAGTGGCAAATGTTTGAGCATGATGCTATGGCGGAAGCGGAGCATTCATCACCTCAGCGAAAGTTGCAGTTTCAAGATTTCCTGATAAAGGTATTGTACCGGAGGTGGCTAAGCTCTTTGACAGTTCATGTCAGACAGCACTTTCCTAATGTTTAAAATGCAGCCTGTTCAGCGGATATGTCGGTATCAACTACTGCTGAAGGAAATTTGGAAAATGAGACCGAAAGCACAACAAGACGTGACCGAGTTGCAAGAAGCATTGAGAATTATGCACTCTGTGGTCAATACCATCAATAATGAAAAACAAAAGCGAGATGTTACTCTCATGACAAATCGCTTCATTGAACGCCTCGAAGGCGACTGGGTAAGTCCTACCCGGCTTAGTGCAAACATATTGACAACAATCTGACTTTGGGACTTCGCAGAGGCTAAACAAGCGGTCGTTACAACTACTCGGAAATGTTATCTACTCTGGTGCTTTGGAAATGCTTTCGCTTCATCAAATGAATCAAAAGATCAAGTACTATGGTTGCTTTCTCTTTTCCACCTACATGGTCATCGTAAGAGCAAAGAAAAGTACTGTTTACGAGCCTAAACATTGGTTTCCTTTGAGACAATTTTCACTGCAAACTCTTCAGGATAACGATGGTAATTTTTGTATACATTCAACTTTATCCTTTTTATTATTTATCTAATTGATTATATTTCCGTAGGCCACCTTTGCAACTCTTGGTTGCTTGTATCTGGACAACATGTGTTTGAATTTGGTGCATCGTGCCCGCAAGAGAAGCAAGTTTGGATTAAAGCAATCCAAGGCGCAATTGCTTCGTTGAATCCAGAGGAACACGTTGAAGCCATCGCTCAAGCTCGAGAAAGGGATGAATGGCCAGAGGATATGTTGGTTTCTTCTTTAGAAGAGGGCATCAAGTCACCTTCGCCGAAACTACGATCTCGATCATTAGCAAATATCAAGGATGCCGCCTCCGCAACCGCCAGTTGGAAGCAAATATGTATCAAGTCGCCTCAAAGCGTAGCTCCTAAACAATCTTATTCCACTCCCAGCTCAGTAGCAAATACACCGAGACTGTCGCAAGAAGTTTTATTTTCAAAGAACATTCCGGACGATGTGCACAGCGAAAGTGGATCTTACTCGGAAACATATTCTGCGGAACGAAAAGAGTCAAGCGAAATGGAAGCAAGATTCGTTATGGTAGCATCTCCTCCAAGCGGTGGTGGCTATTTAAGTATAGACTCTCCGGGAAAAGGAAAATTTAAAAGTCCCAAGAGTGCTCATAAGGAATCTAGAAAGGCTGTGGTAGATCAGAAGCTCTTTGATGTCAGCACCCAGGAGGTGTTGACCGCTAAAGCACTGTCAGCACGCGAGAAGGGTATGATGTCGTCTAGGACTCGGCGTTTGAGCTTTGGAAAGGGCCCGACAAAACCATTGACATTAGTCGATGTCAGGGACCACAAAAATACTAAAGAATCCTTGACACGACGCCAGTCGCACGAAATTGTCGTGAAGAAGTTGCGGCCTAGATCTAGCGATATACAAAATGGTTCACATCACGATTCATATTCATCGTCTGTAGAAATTAATACCCGATCCTCTTCCCAACTTGAGGAACAGCCATTGACCAACAAGGAGATTGATCCAGTCAGTAGTAACATACCTCATGGGTTCTTCGAAAAGGTCATTGATAAATTTAGCGCTATATCATCCCCTCATAGAGTAAGTGCCATTTCTTTCCAAATCGATGGTTATTCGAGCACTAACATAGTTGTGCACCTTAGCATCGTCCTCCGGCGATCAAAACCAATCTACCCCGAGTCGTTCGGTCAGATTCTCTGAAAATGCTTCAATCAGCCTCGACTCCCACATCCGCCTCCTCGGCTTCTTCGGTGGGAATCGATGCACATTCTGATACTTTGAATAGTCCAATAGGACCTTCAGATCGTAGCCATAGTGAATGGAGTCACTCAGATATCATCATAGATGACGACAAAGTCAAGCGGACAAAGCGATCCTCGCAACCGGCTCAATGTGATCGTGAAGGTTCAAAGCTACCCTCATGGATGAGGACTCCGGTCAGCAGGCGAAGAAGAGACTCCAAGACAAAACAATAGACTCTATGCAAAAAATTATTCCACAGATGAGCGTAAAAGAACATCTCCGTACACCCACATCATCTTTTCCTTCATGCAATGCTGGGCGCGCTAACCACACTCTTTCAAATGATCATGATACCATGTTGAATTGCTCCCAGCCTGTAACATAGCATTCCTACCCTGTCAAACAATTGAACATAAAACTTGTATGATACCGAGAATGTATAATATTGAAAATTGCTCAGACATACTGCAGACATAAAATTGACAATGTTGATAATATAATTTATGACATTACGCACAGAATTTTTGGTTGAGGAAAACAATATTACACTATATATCTAATTTAACAGCTATAAACAAAAATTCAGACCAAGGAAATGGAAAGGGAAACATGTACAGAGAAAAGAAAAAACAAATTACGAGAGGAAAGAGATGGATAAGGATGAGATGATTGAATGTACAGAGAGAGAGTGCGGGGGAAAAAAATAATTTTGGTTGTTTTGAAGGAGAGCGAGGTCTCCCATACGGCTATATGCATCGATTTTACTGCAAAATCTTGAGCTTTTCAATGGCTTCTTCGTGGCCTAATGAAGAAAGGAATGAGATTATTGTGGGCAATGCATGACAATGTATAATGAAAATTATGCCTTACCCATATCAGCGGCCACCTGGTACAAATCTCTTGCCTTGAGCAGATTGACGTCGGTACCTAATCCATACTCGTAGCATTCAGCTGTCTTGACTACAGCTTCCACGTCATCTTCCATAGCGCTTGCTTCGCTCCACCATCCAAAGGCTTGTTCTAAATCTTGATCGACGCCAACACCTAGTTCATAGCACTTTGCAACTTCCAAAAACGCTTCACTCTGGCCTTTTTCAGCCATGGCTAGAAGTTGATTGAAACCAAAATCGACATCTTGTTCCACTCCACCCCAACCATGCAAATGATAGAGAGCAAGTAGCTTTTCAGCGGGAGCACTGCCATGTTCGACGGCTTGGGTTAACCATTCGACGGCTTCGTCATGCTGCTCCATGTTGTGTAAGAGTTGGCCAATGGCCATCTCGGCAATAGATCCACCGCCGATTTCAGCAGCTTTCTTGTAATATTTAAGAGCGGTATCACGATTTTGTTCAACGTAGTATCCATTTTCATAATATGCACCAACAAGAATGGTGGCGGTAGGATCGTTCAGAGTTGAGGCTCTCAAGAAGTAGCCGAAGGCAAATTCATAGTCTTTTGGAATTACGCACATATCGGATCCAGCAGATGAACTGACACCTTCATGATAAAAATAGCCTAAAGTGCGCAGTGCATCACTGATACCGCAAGAGGCAGCTTCTTCGTAATAGGACATGGCAGGATTGTACGCACGCTTGGACCAGAGAATATTGGCTAACTCGTACATTGCACGAGCATCACCTTGATCGGCTGCCTTTCGAAAGTAGATCTTGGCCACTTCGGCGTCACCGTCCAAACCACCAAGGCCTTCCTTATGGTAAAGACCAATGAAGTACTGCGCGAGAGGATACGCTCCTGTTTCGGCTGCTTGATGATACCAATAGAGAGCCTCTTCGTGAGACTGTTCGACTGCTGAGCCTTCACCATACATGTATGCGACCTTACACATGGCTTCAAGATCTTGGCAAGCAACCGCTGACTTTTGATACCAACTCAGTGCTTCCGTAAGATTTTGTTCAGTGCCAAGGCCGCGTTCATAGCACTGTCCAATGAGATTGTAAGCTTCAACGCAATCGGCTTCAGCGCATTCCAGTAGAGTCTGTAAAGGGAATATAAATGTTAATAACCATCGAGTAGCCATCTCTGTCACAACCACATTGTTGAGCTCCAACATACCTTAAATCCAGACTCGGGATCTTCCTTGGATCCGCCAAGACCATTCAGGCTGTATCTTGCCGTCATAACTCTTGCGGTAATCTTGCCGTGGTTGGCAGCTTGTTCAAAGAGCTCCAAGGCCTGAGCGTAATTCTCACTTGCATGGAACATTTGCGCAGCCAAAAACATGGCATTGCTATTACCAGTAGCTGCAGCATCTTGATATAGTTGCATAGCCTTGTCCCGATTACGGAAAATAACTGTTCCCATGCCATGTTCATAGGCTAAACCAAGATAGACCATAGCTTCTGCGTCTCCTTCCTTAACGGCACGTTGTAACCAGAAGCTAGTCTTGCTCAGATCTTGTTCAATGCTTCCTTCACCATGTTGATAGAGTAAGGCAAACTCCCGCATGGCAGCAACGTGGCCCCGATCGATTGCCTTTTCGTACCAAGACAAGGCTTCTTCTTCCTCACCAAGCTCCATGGAAATAAGACCAAGCATATATTCAGCGTCAGCACTTGGGCTGCTGGCTGCCAAGTTATACCAGTGTTTAGCCAGATCGACATTTCGTTCTACAGCTGTGGAACCCTCCCAGTAGATTTGTCCAAGAGTCTGTTGAGCAATGGTCTGATGCTTGGTTTCCACAAGCTCTTCAAATACTTGAACAGCCATTGAAGCGTCTTTCTCAACACCCAAACCGTCTTTGTACATCTTGCCGATGCGAAGCTTAGCATCTGAATCATTGCATTCAGAGTCTGCTCGTTGGAACCACTTGAAAGCGGATGTCAAGTCCTTTTCGATTCCATTTCCGTTATAGTAACAATCACCAGCCCAGAAATAGGCTGATTTGAATTTCGATTCAGCAAGAGATATGAGGGAGTCTGCGGCTTTTTTCTTGGTTTCTGGGTCGGCAGGACTGCCTGGTCCAGCGGGACCATCGTAGCTGAGAATGTAGCGCGAAACCATAAGCTGGGCGGTACGTCCGACTTTGGAGTTGGCTAGCTTTTTATTTTCAGCCGCCTTCTGGTACTTGACAAACGCTTCCTCGTAGCGTCCTTGGTTGTGAAGGATTTGTGCAATGGCGAATGGTGCACTAGTGATTAAAAGTTAGTGACCTGCAAGTGCTAAATAACGTATCAACATCGCGTCGTACTCACATATGGGCACCATGCGATTCTGCTTTGGCATAGTATTCCAATGCCTTTTCAATGTCAATATCGACATAGTTTCCGTGTTCGTAGTAACTGCCCATCATCAACTCTGATTGGGAATCGTTCTGAGCACTGGATTTTTCGAATAACTTAAAGGCAATTTCATGGGAGACGGATACACCGACGCCACCATCGTACATCATGGCGAGTTGTCGTAGGGATACGGGGTCACCATTGGAGGCTCCTCGCTTATACCAGTAGAGGGCCTCTTCATACTTTTCCTGAACTTCAAACAGTGCTGCCAATGAGTTGAATGCTTCAGGCAATCCCTGGCTGGTTGCCTGTTCAAAGTAGGTTTGGGCTTTTTCCAAATCTTGAGGTACATCTTCAAGACCTTTGGAATAGTATAGACCCATTGAGTATTGTGCAGTGCGATGTCCCTTAGCAGCAGCCTTGGAGTACCAGTAAAACGCTTGCTGTCTATCTTGAGAGACACCTTGGCCATTGGAGAGCATCAATGCGACCTAATTTCGTTGTTTGGGAGAGGAAAGGACATTAGTGACTGCACATCCGTACCATTTTATCAAATTTTTAATCACATTGTACCTGGAATTCACCATCAACATCACCTGCTTCAGCGCTCTTCATATAATACTCAAAAGCAACAGACAAATCCTTTTGCACGCCGCCGCCTTCTTCGTAGCAAGCAGCAACCCAGAAGTAGGCTTCTTGGAATGATTCAACGTTGGCTAGCTGAGAGAGTTCCTTAAATGCAGAGGAGGCATCTTTCTCGAGCCCGCCCCATCCATGTAGCTTGTAGCGGGCGACCATCAGCCTTGCATTCTTGCGACCGCGCTTGGCTGCCTTGCTATACCACTTGTAGGCCTGACTGTAGCGTCTCATTTTGTGTAATAATTGAGCAATGGAGAATTCAGCAGCATCGGAACCAAGGTTGGCGGCTTTGGTGTAGTAATCCAAGGCTTGTATGGGATCACGTTCTACACCATAGCCATTTTCGTAGTAGTTGCCTAACAGACCATAAGCTCGCACGTCACCCTGGTCGGCGGCTTTCTTGAACCATTCCATAGCCACTTTGTAGTCTTGGGTAACGCCTACGCCTTCGCCATACATGAGGCCAAGCACACGCTGCGCTGAAGCAAAACCATTTTCAGATGCTTTCTTGAGATAGGTTAGGGCATCAGAATAGCTTTGTGGCAATCCGAGGTCACCAAGACGGTAGTTGAGTCCAAGTAGGTATTGCGCTACCGGGTCGTTCTTATTGGCAGCCGCCTTATAGTGCATAACAGCCAGATCGTTATTCTTCTCAACATGATCACCTTCTTCATACATGATACCGAGTTTGAGAAGAGCACGTGAATTATCCTTCATTCAAGTAAAAGAGCAATTGTTAATACAAGGTATCAGTCAGATTCATTTTCGGTCAAGAAAGGCACTTTACCTTTTGGGCAGCCATTTCTAACCACTTCACGCCTTGAGCATGTTCGCCTGTCTGCAGGAGTGCCATACCGAGAGCGGTTTGGGAGTCAGGAAATTCTTGTTGTGCGCTGAGTAGGTAATAGGATCTAGCTTGTTCCATATCACGCTCGGTAATCATTCCTTGTTCGTAGTGAATGCCAACGATATATTGTGCGTACCTAAGTAATATGATAAGTATATAAACATTGAAGTACAAGGGGATGGCGTAGTGTTTACTTACTTGTTTCCATTGTCAGCGCCTTGCTTGAACCACTCGAAGGCTTGTGTTTCGTCTTCTTTAACGCCTTCGCCTTTGGCCAGCATGGATCCAATGCGGTATTGTGCCATAGCATCGCCACTGTTGGCGGCTAGTTCAAACCAATAAAAGGCTTTTTTCTTGTCTTGTGACACTCCAGCGCCATCATAGTAGCAACATCCGGTTGGATAATAAGCATCGATGATGTTACGTCTGGCCATGCTGGATAATGACTGGAAGGCAAGTGTAGGATTTCGTGGTACACCCCAGCCATTGAGGTGACACTGTGCCACCCAAATACGTGCCACAGGATCGTTTGTCTCATCGGCATAGCATCGGGTAGCCTGGTAGGCTTCGATGTATTCAGTAGGATTATCAAGGGCTTGAGCTCGTGTGAAGGCGACCTCAAGGATGGTTTGAATGGTTTTAGCTTCAGAGATTGCGTTGGTGTCCAAGGTGGAACCAACGGGGTTGGTGGTCCTTGCAGTTAACTTTCGTTGGTGTCGTAGTTCGGCAAGAAGCACTTCATGCGACAACTGGGGCTGGCTGCTGGATGAGGTGGACGATAATATGGAGGGCCTTGATGCACTGGTGGAGGCACTGTGAATGGAGCCAACGGGGCTAGCGCTGGAGAGACTGCTAGCATCGTAGTCGGCAGTAGGCATGGACTGTTCAGGTTGGAGATGTAGAGTGGATGATGAGGCTTGAAGTTCCTCTCTAGCATTGGTTGATCCAGAAGAGGATACGGGTATAAGGCCATTAATGATTTGCAAATAGCTATCTTTCGTAAATTGACCTGGTGAATAAGGGGGAGGTAGGAACTTGTCTCCTCTCATACTAGAGGAACGGCTAGAGACTGTGGTGGCTCTTGATGCTATGGAATCTCCAGCAATGGATGATGCTGAATCTATCTGTGAAAAAAGCGCTGTAATATTGCTACTGTTGAATGCTGAGCTACCGGCGGTTACAGTTGAAATGTTTTTATCGTCGTCACTAATAGCATAGTCTCTTGAACCGTGGGCTGTGGACAAGAAATTATGTGACAGGGGCAAGATGGTAGCAGGCATCTGTTCGTGCCTGAACTCGACGGATGATGATGATGAAGAAGATAAAGTGTGAGCCGAACATGAGGAGGATAAGGAGGTCTTTCGTACCCGATGTGCAGGGGATGCTCTCCTTGAGTGTTTATTAGCAGTAACTTTGATTTGTCGGTGCTGTGATCTATCAAGTCGTTCTTGTTGCTGATACTGTTTGCTTGCTTTCGCTCCCATTGTGTTTCGATATTAGTTGGTGTGTGGATTATGATACAGAGAGGGAAAAGAAGTGGGTGTGAGAAGAAAAGAAGTGCTACGCAATGAAAAAACTCAGTGCTCCTCTTAGGGTTATACTCTAAAAGGACGAAAACCGGTTGAGAGCGGACATTGAAGACGTGGCGTATCACCAGGTGCTTCAGCCTTTTCCCAAAGGTACCTTATCGAATGCTACACCTGTACCTGGAGGGCCAAATCTAGTAAGCACCATCTGTAGCAGTCGATGGTATTCGATGGTCGCAAAAACACCATTGATCAAGCAATTACATCAGGCTATAGCGCCATGACATCAGTATGTAAGAACCAGAGATCATATTCAAACCTAACCAGCGCTGTAGAGAATACGGTTGTTTTGGTACCCTTAAATGGCAATTTTCGGCGAAGTCACAAATGCCCCTCATTTCACCATCATATCTTTTTTCTAATTAGCAGCATATTTTAGGAAGGGAGCAGCAAATATGCAAGGGCGCACATCATGTCTTTATATCAATCCAATGGTTTCAAAGGAATAATAGCCACATACAAGTGATATCGAGCGTTGCAGCACTCTGAATGTTGAACGCCTGAAAAGGCACCCGCTCTCGGCGTAGTCCAACGAAGGAAACTGCAACTGACCTGGACAAAAGGCATCCCAGCCTATCTATTTTTAATCTTGTACCACTCTCTGCAGCATTGCCCGCCATTTTTTAGTGATAGCAGTAAAGAGGATGTCCATTCATGCCACATACTTTTGAATCAAGCGTTATATCATCAAGCTTGTCCATACAGAAAGACAGCTTAGGCAAGTTCAACTAGTGCTTAGGCAAGTGCTTTTGGACCGTTACCTCATCTGCAGAGGTGTTTTGTTACACCATCGAGCTGCAGGTGCTTCTCATCTATCACCGAGGTTACCATGAAACCATCATTGCTACGGTCCTGTTCAACCATCCGTGCTATTCGAGTCATTTCATATCCTCAAAGTGCTGCGTCTATCCCTGATATCCTTGAAGACTATCATCATACCATCAAATTATCTCCCATGCCCATCTAAAAATACAGAGATCATCTTGTTGATAGTCTTCTCGCTTGGCGATTCCATATCGAGCATGTCTCAAAAGCTATGGGAAAAGTCGAGAATTTCAGGCACATGTTGGCGATGACGAATATTTTTATTTTTATAAGATTATCACCCATCTGGCTGATAAGTTACAGAGGTTTTGTACAGAGAATAGTGAAATACACATGGTTACAGAAATTATAGAGGGAGCATCATTACGAATCAATTGAATAGAGATTTTTACTGCTTTTCAGCGACAATGACTTCAGTTTGGTCGCCGGCTGATTTGATGCTGCTGGCGGTGGGTGAAGAATCAGCAGACGTCTTTCCTTTACCGGTCAAATCTCGATAAATGCCACGGAATACCACAGCAATGGATGCGCGAGATTCAAATACGGGATAAATGGCCACAGCAAGGGTACTGCAGAAGATCCAGATACAGCTGACCACCACCCAGCCGGTGAAGAACTCTCGAGAGAACACATATTGAGAGCCATACATGGGGAGTGGCCACAAGATGACCAAAGCTAGTGTTAACACTACGCTGGATAGTTTGGCAAAACGAGATGCCTTGTTGAGACTGATTAATTCCTCTTCGGGAGTTAGTTTGGGCTCAGTGGCAACAACAGGCTTGGGTTCAATGTCAATAGCAGTCGACTCATCGTGAACATTTTCGTCGTCGGCAATCTGTTCAATTTTCTTGGTGCTTTCCCAGTCAAAATTTTCAGGCTTGATCCAGGTCAAGATCAATAAGCATGGGATAGGAACAATAATTGAAGCAAGGTTACCAGCCAACATGGGGTAGTTACCAGACGTGGAAGCCAAGGTGATTTCGCCATAGATACCTTTGGCAGTGACCAACCAAGCAACGAGACCACAAGCAAGGCCAAGGATGGGAGAAACCATGGCAGCAAGCCTACTTTGCTTAGACCAAAGAAGAGTGCACATCAAGGGAGCTACAGCAGGGCACAACAGGACACCCATCTATAAAGTGAGACACATGTTAGCATGTGGGGCTATAATTTGTATTCGGATGATATGCACCCTCCCACTCACCAACGTGTACAGGTAGCCAAGATCTACGCCGGTCTGCTTCAAAATGACAGCCAACACACTCATAAAAAATCCAAAGCCAATGACAATGGAGTGAGAGAAACGAATGACAGCCTTTCCAGAAGCCTATAGCAAAAAAGATGTTAGAATAATGTGTCATCACCACGTTATTTTTCTTCAATATAGTACTTACACCAGGACGAATATAGGTGCGGAAAACGTCGTAGGTCAAAAGAGAAGAGACAGCAATCAATTCAGCAGACGAGGCACTGGTGACAGCCATGAACACTAAGATCAAACTGGCAAATGCTCCGGCTGGTCCCATCAAACGAGCAGCGACATCAGGCAAGACCAATCCAGCGCTTACATCAGAAGCACTGATATCGATTTGGAGAGCGCGGCCAGCAAGACCAATGCAAGTAGCGAGACCGAAGGGAATAGCGAACCAAGCAAGACCGCCCATTAAGTAAGCCTTGACAGCATATTGAGGATGGGAAGCGATAGCTCGTTGCCAGTATGCTTGATCGACACCAACAGTGGAGGTGTTGCCACAAATGTTGATAATGCTGCAGTACGACCGAAGAGGGATAAGTATTTTTTTCGGCTGCAGAGTACGCAGTGCATACGTCAAAGTTCAGAACCAAACCTACCCAAAAACTAAAGCTCCCAATGATGACATGGTTAAGAGTGAACCTTGGGCATTGTCAGGAATAGGGTTCTAAACGATGGATTAGAAATGTGGACCTAGGTTGGCGGTCAAAATGTTTGTAATTACTATCATAAAGAGGTAATACCTTTTGTGCCGATTCAACCAACATATCGTACATTTTGCTGGGACTTCCAATCAATGGTGATGTAGCGTACACAGTCATGGTGAATGCAATGATGATAATAAAAATGACGGTGGTATGCCTGCAGTAACAGCATATTATAATTAGGGCTTGTAGGGTGTCTGTAGAGACTAACAGAATATTCAATTACTTACGCATAATCAGTGAGGAAAGTGGCTTTGATGCCACCAAAGAGTGTGTAAACTACCAAGAGATAAAATAAAATTGGTTAGTATCATCGGAGAAGGTACTGTCCGTTATCATACACCGGCATCTACTACATACCGATGACACCTAAAGGCAGCAAAAAGCAGGCAGCAATGACGTTCATATCCGTCAAATAAGAGACTACCGCACTTCCACCCAGCAGAAGCATAGCAGAAACAACCTGATTTTAAAAAAGAATTAATATGAGAGCTATGATGAATCTAAAAAACAGCGCTGCTTACAATATTGGTGGCTAAGGCAAAACACAAATAGATAATATGAGTAGCTTTGCCGTAACGAGCATAGACGATTTCCAAGAAGGTGTGTGCATTAGGAGCACGCTTCTTCAGTTCAATAGCCAATACTGCGAATAGCAAGACTTGAACAGTAGCACCAGCGGCATACCAGAAAGAACCAGAGATACCGTATTTGTATGCCATAGAGGTACTTTGCAATAGTGTAGCAGCCTGCATGCGGGAGATGGATTAGTTTTGATCGGATCGCGCAGAGTCGGAAGCTAATGATCAAACTTTAAAAAATATCAAAGTTACGCACCCAAGTCCAAGCGCTAACAATAGCACTAGCAGTGAGACCCATTTTTACGGTTCTTTGAGCCGTCATGTACATTTCTGATGATTGCTGGTTTTCATTCAAGTATCGGTGCAATGCCTTTGTGACAAGACTCATACACACTGGAGGAAAGCAATATGTCTAAATCAGGGCTGTGCCATTTATGTGGGGAAAGGAGTGGATAAGATAATGGAAAATCTGCCATACCAGCAAAGAGAGCTCCAATGCCAAGGACTACTCCATAGCCTACACCCTGCGAGAGAACAGCCATTTTTTCTTGTTCAATTGAAAGTTTTTGACAAACAAATGTGAAGTCATTCGTGACAACGAGGCTTATATAGGGTTAAGTGAGCTTCTTTTCTTATCTGGCTGCTCTTTAGTCCCAACAGACAAACAAGGAGTTCAAAGATAAGACAACAGATTCCGTGTATCCCGGCGAAGATTTTGATCCGTAAGTCAAGAAGATGGGTGTACACTACCATAGACAGAAGATGAGATCCCGCGGAACTTTAACATCATATGTTGATCAATGTAAACGTTACGAGAAAACGAAAGATAAGAAATGTTGCAAGAGATAAACCACGCCTTTCAAATGTTATTATGGCAGTCCATATCAGCAACGTCAGACAGTCGTACAAGATCCTCAATAACCCCTACCATGGCTTGCATTTGCAAACAAACCAATCTGTTATGCTTTCATGCTGCTTGATATTGTCCCTCTATCTGATGAACTTCTTATGCATTATCTGAAGCGCCTTTCCAGAGATAGGCTTTGCTTTCCGCCACTTTAGACTTTTGGGTGAATGTTGATCATTACTCTTGCTTCTGACACTCATCTCAACTAGATTGATAATTTTTTTCTTTCGACGCTTGGCCATATTCGTTATCATGTATTAAAAAATAACCTTGATTTATAAAATGTCAATACTGTGTATACCCTAACAAGAGGTATACAAAATTTCCTTTTTATGTTTTTAAGTATCATCCAGCACCTCTTTGGTCGAACCGCAAACAGGCACGATATTGCAGTCACGCACACCTGGCCCTGGATGAGATTCCGGGCTGTACGACGATGAGATAATGCAATGAAGAAAGTGAGATTATCCAGTGTTAACTCCTGAGAAGAAAAGAAACATCATTCGCCGTATCGTATAGTTTGCCGCCTTAACCATGTAGGTTGGCAAGGTGCTGCTCTCGTTAACATGTTTGTCTGAGCTTTGCCCTGCCTCGCCTCTGTCAAGAAAAGCACGTGCGCTGAAATTTCACTCTCATTAAAGACCCGAAGTAGACCTTTTCTTACCGATGCATGTCATTCCTTCAACATGGACTCGGCAAGGCAAAAGATTATAGATCGCAACGCCTTGTTTAAAGAGCATGCCCCAACTATCGATAGTCTTAGGGATGCTCTGCTACGCGAAATGAATCAACTCGTTGACGAGTTCTCTTTGAATGAACAACAAGCCGCTTCTGTTGCTGCCTATATGAATGACCGAGGTACATGACTTTTAGGCACGATGCACTAGAAGGTACCAACCAACTAACGACTTGCATACTTTAGTTACGCTATTTCGATTCCTTTTGAGAAATGCATACAGCTTGCCGACCACGCTCTCTCTAGTACTGGGCAATATTCGATGGAGAATCAAACACAACATCGACACTCTAGCCTACACAACCCTTCCTTCTCAACTTTTTGAAAACCCCTTTGTGTTTTTTCACAAACAAGACAAACTTCAACGACCGGTGCTTGTCATTAATGTGCAATATTTGCCAAAATTTGATAGCAATGAGTTTGCCGATCAACTTCGACCGTTTATGATTCTGATCATGGAAATGGGTAGAAAATTAACCCGAGATATTACCAAGGTTCGTGAAGAACGTGGAGAAGACCTTCCACTCGTTCAGGATCTGGTTATTATCGTCAATTTGGCCAACGCTGGACGAGTTCCTATGGTGAGTCTGAACTCTGGTTTCATATTTAGCATGTGATACCTGTGGGGTAATTTGTGCTGACCTAAAATTTTACGTTCCAAATAGGACAAACGATTTGGTCAGATTTTGATTGATTTGGTATCGACCAAGTACCCTGCCATGGTTGGCTCGGTGCATGTATTGAATTTCGGATGGATGTATCAGGGAATATGGCAAATGATCAAATTGGTAATGACAGAAAATGCGCGACAAAAAGTCTCGTTCCCCAAAGCTGCTGAACTGGCCACTATAGTAGATAAAGAAGACATTCTCAAAGGTGAGTTCGGGAATCGAAAGTAGCTAGTTTGTAAATTTATACTGATCTCCTCTGTTGGGACTTCTCTTATCAATATAGACTTTGACGGGGCCGATGACTATGTATGGTCTTTGGAATCCGATACGGTGTTACAGAAGTATGGAACACCTTATACAAAGGAAGACGCCGACGCAGATGCTGTTGTACCCAGTATACCAAGGTCTATCTCATCACGGCGATCTTCTGTTAGCAGCGATATATTTTACGATGCTATGAGTGACATGAATGATGCCAATTCGCTCAATACACTGTCACGGTCATTATCTACCTTTAGTATGTACGGTACACCTACTGGAGGGCGAACGCCTGCTTTGACGCCTGTGAGCAGCAGTTTAGCTTTGAGCAAAATACCCATTCCTCTTCAATCTGCACGAGCAGTAGACTATTCCAGCCTTGCATATTTAAAGAACTGGTTCAGTGTTGTTGCTAGTACGCTGAGCCAACCCAAGTCGTCCAATCCCAGTATTCCGGATATCACCCTCAATGATCATTCCAGGGCAATGCAAGCCTTTGATCGTCAGCACCATGATGGGTTTGCTCCTCATGATGATGATGCCGAATCGGATGATGGGCTATATTTATCTCCAAGAACCTCAAATGCGTTGTCACCGCCGCAGACACCCATTCCAACTGGTTATTCGGGAGGCGCTTCAACAAAGAGCGAATTCATACGATACTGGTTGATTTTCCAAAGCAAATGCCGCAAGGGCCTTCACAAACTTACAAAACTCATGTTCCGCTACCACAGTGCTCTCTATTGGGTATTGGTGTACCTTCTCCTTCGCGGTGGAGTTACTGAGCTCATCAATTACACATTGCAAGCCACTGTGAAACTTATTGCCGCCAATGGTGGACTAGGAGAAGGCGCCGGGTTGCATAAGCAACAAGGTGTTGTGTCGAGAATATTCTCGTCATTAATGGAGGAGTTTCCAGGACGATTGGCATTGTAATTTTATTTTATATACACATACTCATACAGTAATCGACATATACCACGCGCGACTTTCTATTAAAAAATTCCAGAAAAAAAAAATTGAGACAGATTGAGAAAATTGGTGGGTTAACAAAGCAAAAAGGGTATAAACTAGAATGTTGAAAACGTGGAAATGTAGTCATCAGGTTGACCTGTTCCTCGTCGATCTAAAAGTAGATCAGCATCCTGAAGGCATGCCAGAAAGGAAATGGGGAACAAGGAGACAGGTTCGTCAAAGTGAGAGTCTTGAACAATCACCTTGATATGTTCATGCACCAACTCATACTGAACGTTACGTCTTTGAAGCACATTGTCGTCATGATCGGACAGGGTTCGTTTCTTTATAGTGTTGAATAGCTCACCATAATTTTGATAGGCGTATTCTAAAATTTCCTGAGTTTTAAGATCGAATGGTATCCAGCTACCTTCTTTCTTCAAGTCTTCGAACAACCACACAGGTTCGGGTGATGTAGTATGTTTAGGCAATGTCATGTCTTTATCATTCAATGACGTGGACTCAACTACCTTTGAGTGGGTAGTAAAGGGTATTTGGCAGGATTCAATAATGTTATCCAGGGCTAACAGCAGCCAATTGCGGACGAAAGGGTGTGTAGATGGGTGAAGACAAGGTGGAAAAGAGAAAGAGAGGAAGAAGAGCAAGGAAGACAGAATTTGGGGAAATGGAAATATAACTATTAGAAGTAACCAGAGACGTATGACCGCATATCCATGTTATTGCTGACAGAAGGACAGACAGCGTACCGTGATTTGACAGCCGAAGACCAGCACCCCCATTCCTTCCTTTCCCCTTTCTCGTCGTTTCTTTCCTTTCACGCCCCACCCACCCAAAAAAATATTTTCTTTTGGGCTGTCAATATTTTCGTAATAACGTCAGGTCAACCCCCCCCCGTTCCCCAACACCAGCAGCCTACGTTCCATGTACGACTTGCGTCGTTCAACAGATAGCCGAAATGCGTATCCACTCCCATTCTGGTACGGAACATGCCCATTTTGGGAATAACCGACTAGGGTAGGTCATGATTTGGTCTGGAGAACGTTATTAAAATCACAAGAGAATCTCAGCTTGATAAATTTTATTTTATGAGCTTGCTAATCTAAGTTGGGTAATACGTTCTTGAAGCGACGATGACAGGGCGTTGTTGTCATTCAAATGCTCAAAGACTTGGTCTTTCAAAAGCTGCAAGTTGTCAGATTGAACTAGGGGAATGAAATAAAAAACAAAATAAACATTATTTAGCAGATGATCAAAACGGAATGACATTTTGTTTCCCTTCTATTTACCTTTCTTTGCAACTAAAACCGTTCTTTCAAGCAATACGCAAGCATTACAGCGTACTTGCTCAGGCATTTGAGCGTCATTTTCAATAATTATTCGGAGTAGCACTTGTAATAAATTAAGGGTTGCCTTTTCCAGCTCTTCGCTTTGTGTCTCGGTGGACTCGTCTGTAACGTGGCTTAATGACTCTTCCGGTGCAACGAACACAGCCAAACCTATTCGCGTTGATAAAGTTTAGTCAAATATGGCCATGCACCAATACCCTTCCATCTCACTAATTGCTCCCCGCTCACTGCCTTATCGTACCATCTCGAATAAATGCATCGTTGTTTTCCTGCGTGAATAAAAGCGTCAAGGCAATAATGGCTTCATTTTGCAGAATGGAGAACTTGGAAGAACGAACAAGCGCCGCAAGTGCTTTGACAATCTGTATGGAGCACAGCCTCTCTCTGAGAACAACAGACGAAACATTTTCTACAGAATACGCTGGTGAGTCAAACCCTTGTGAAATCGATGTCAAGGTCATGGTATATTACCTTGGGACCATGCCGTCTTGATCAGATTGACCAGGACACGTGTTGCTTCACTTTTGGCGGCCACATCATCAACCCGCTGGATAAACTCAACCACTCGGTCAAGCGGGCTGATAGTGTCGGATTCCTCTGCTTCGTCTACAGATGGCTCGGCTGTAACGATTTGAGTGGCATTGAAATCTGTTTGATTTTTCAAAAAGCAATTGAAAAAAAATAATACAATGTCAATAATGGAAAGAGCTTCCGCAGTTCCATTTTTTTTTGTCATACCATCACCGACAGCCAGTAGTTTCAAGATTCCAATGACTGCAAATTGTACTGGTTTAAGCATATCCTTCGAAGCATCAAGGTAAGGTGCTACCGCTTGAATTGCCCCCGCCGAACCAATGTTCTGCTTATTTTGCTCTATGTTCATGTTAAAAGACGTAGCCATGTTTAACCTAGGTTGTGACACACCACTTACTGGGTAAACTCAGGTTCTTCAGTATGCTAACAACCGCATGCTGTACTCTGAGATCCGTCGTCTTTTTCAATAATCGTAGCAATGGTATCTCAACATGGTACTTTTGAACTAAATCAACACAATGCTCATCTGAAAAATAACCCAAAGAGCATAAATGTTGGTGAACGTTACGCCAGCTAATTGAGAATCATGTGGTGCTTACCGGTTCTCGCAAGGTTTCCGAGTGAAAGTGCTGCGCAAGTTTGCATATCACTCGTGACACTTTCGTCGTTGGCATCCTCGATCCACTTTAGATATCGGTTCAGGACGCTTTCATTTTCGTATAGATGATTAAGATTATCATCTGGTAGGGAAGAATTGTAAGACACAGTGAATATGGGAATTCTTTTGAAAAGAATGTGACAATTTTTTTGACAAAACTCACCTGCCAAGGATACATCGACAATGGCTTTGACAAAACATTTACAAATTTGATCAAATTGCTTTTGCTCTTCTTCATCCGCATCATCTGCTATTTCGGCTTGTTCAATGAAATCCAACAGTGTAATAAAGCTGAGGCTCTTGCCGGCAGACGCCTGAGCATATTCTATAGCAATACATACTGTCAAAAGACCCGTTAACCGTTGGGGATGACTAATATCGCCACTCACCATTTTCAGACAAAACATGCTGTAGTATCTCCGATAGATATTCAAGAAGATCCAAATCTTCTAGTTTATCCACTGTCCAGCTATAACGAACCAAATCTATCAGTTTAGAAACACCTTCCTCAGCTGCAATCTGCAGTACTGCTTTTTCTATAGATGAAATATGTGTTAAATGTAATTGTTTCATTCAAGCACGGCGTCATAAGAACTAACCATTTTCTTGAAGGATGGTTAGCAGCTTTGCAGCAGTATTCACCATGGCTTCTTCCCCATGATCCATCTGAGCAGGCTCCAGCAGCTTCATAAGAGCTTGTACACCATTACAGTCACACACTTGCTCCTGAATAACATCTTCTCAAATCGTTGCGTCAGTTTCATCTACGTTTGACCATGTTATCGCGAAGCATGTTTCCTGTTTTACCGCTATCGATACACAGATTCATCAAGGCACCACAGGTGGTGCGAACAAGAGATGGGTTATTGGAACTCAAACCATTCACAATTGTAGGAATCAATCCGCTCTCAGCCACCAGCTTGCGATTATCATCTTGCAAATAGAGGTTAGATATCACTTCCTCCCGACCATGCATCTACTTACTTCATTTACCTTCATCAAAGCATAAATTGGCAAAAGATCGCAAAGCCTGAATAACATATTCCTTTCCTTCTGCATTGGCTAGTTCCATGATTGCAGCTATTGTCTGGATGACTCCAGCTTTTCCAAGCGGTCCTCGAGTTCGTTCTAAGACCAGTATTAGTCAGTCTGCCCAAACACTGAATACCATAACCTGTACATACGGTCTCTCGCTGCGTTAGCACAAAGCTCGGCTAATTTGGAAGCATTAGTCCAATGCTCGTTACTGTTTGCATCAGCGGACATCTGGTCTTTGGCCACATTTAGATTGTCGCTCAGGAACGTGGCGAGATGACTGATGACAGGATCTAGATCGTTGTCTGTAAAGAGTAACAAGTTATTCGTAAGAAAGTACTCTAAGATTTTCCGAGCCTTCAATCGAGTACATACCCTCTAATGACGGCAATAGTTCTACGGTCTTTTGAATTTCCTGGAACGACATGGATTCAAAGTTAAAGCAATAGGTGTCAAACACCACACAACTTTCACCGACAAATTGTCATTTGTACTCCGCTCAAGTGGAGTCGAAAAAAGTCAAACCAATTGTCCATGCATAAAAGGTCAGCGAGAGTGTTATAAGTTGCTGGTAGAAGTTACTGGTACAAAATTTATTACCACGATGGTTGTAAACAAGTCAATCTATTATGATAAAAAACTACTAAAAGAATTCAATTTTATTCCGGAGGCTGGAAGCAGTCCAAGGGATTACGAGTGCAGAAACCTTGGTTAAGAGGAGAAGCCATGGTTCCGCGAAGAAGCATGCGATCGCGCCAGGGCAAAAGGCGGAGGATAGCGTCGGCGCTTGTGATGTTTTCACCGCTGGGTGTTTCGTAGCCTGACCAAAGACGCTCGGCAACAGCGGAAGCTCGTGGCCAAATCTTGCCTTCAAAGTTGGTGTGGTCAGCCAATTCTCCCCACAAAGTACATTCACCACCAATGATAAGGTCAGCTTCAGCTTTGGTCAAGTTGGCTCTGATATCATAAGAGTAAACGCGATTCCAATGGTTATATCCGGCTCCTGCGACATCAGGATAAGGATTACTGCGAGGCTTGCCTGTGATTGAGAATGTCTTAGTAATATGTAATGATTCATAGGTGCTCATAGGGCATCAATGTGAGAGCAGTGGAATCAATACTCACCATAACCGACATCCAAATACCAGTAGTCACTATTGCATTAGAAAGAAAAATGAATGTTAGCGTACAGCACGTAATTTTTTATATCCAGTAACTTCCATCGAGGCAAGAACATACCTTGATGAAACAACGGTCTTGTATCCCATTTCAGTAGTTGCCTTGACACCAGATGATCCCACCCAAACTTGAACAACTGTATCCTTAGGAAGAGGAAATTGATATTCCAACAGCATTTCTTGCCAAACCATGACAGTCTTTTTGTGTGAGCGAACATGATCTTGCATATCAAGGACGAATTTCTGGAACAACTCAGTAACAGACATGTTATGTTCCTTGAGGTAAGAAGCGACAATGGTATCATTGGTCCAGCAGGCCATAACAACCTCGTCACCTAGGGATAATCACTTCAGTAAAAGCTTCGTCGAATTAAAGGTTTACTAACAGCAGACACGTACCTGATGCATGGAAGAAAGAATCGGTGAAAAGCTCGGCCCACTCGTCAATAATCTTGTTAACAACTTCCTTGGTCTTGTTCTTAGCAATATTCAATTGGCCGGAAGGAGGCTGGACGGTATAGCCAAAGTATGGGACGTGGTTAACGCACGAGGCAATCTCAGGGATACCTGTATAGTAAATACAAAGTAGCAACAAAATAATAGGAGTTAATCTCAGACTAGACTACTGTCGTTGTAAATCGCATACAGTGAACTAACCATAACCCCATGAAGTACTGTGACCAGGAGCTTCAAGTTCAGGAATAACTCGAACACCCCGTTCCTTAGCATATTGAACGACGCCACTGATGGTCTTTGCATCATACTGATGAGCTGGACTGTAGGACCCCTTCTCAGCAAGTTGAGGGTACGCCTTGGACTTGTAAGGGAAGGAAGTGGAATCAATCATATGCCAGTGAAGCACGTTCATCTTGTTCCAAGAGAGGGCTAATAAAATGCATAATATGTCAAGACGTGTCATACACTTTGATTTACAACCACCGTAGCGTCCACTTACTGTCAATGGTCTTTTCGATATCCTTAACGGCATAGTAATGGCGAGAAGTATCCAGCAAGAGACCTCTATGTTTGTACTTGGGGTAGTCGGAAATCTTCCAAGGGGCATTAGGAATGACATAGGAATGAAGACCAGGAGAGTACTGAACGATTTGGGAGAAGGTTTCAATGGCATGAAGAGCACCATAGACAGTCTTGGCGGTGATGATAGCCTTGCCGGAGACAGGAATGGTCAAAGAGTAGCTCTCATCAGTATCCATATCCAAATGGTCCGACTTATCACGGATATCAATGTAAACGGAACTCAAGGATGAGCGGGCATGGCTATCTGTGGTAGTCCAGTTGTAAGGAATCATGGGATAATCATCTTTTTGGAAAATGAGGTTATGATAACGCTTTACAGCCTTGCTAAGGATGGTGTTGTGACTTTCAAAGTCAAAGTGAATGTTTTCATTGACTTTTAATGTGGAAGTTCCACGCTCCCATTTTTGAGGCAGAGGCCAAACCCAAGGCTGCTTGACCGGGTTGCTAGCAGGCAAGCCCACGACAGTCTGGTCATGCTGACCAGCTGCAGTTACGCCACTCACGGCAGCGGCAGCCATACAAAGTAATGAAAGGCCAGCAATCATTGTTCTCGAAGTGAATGGAGGTCCCTGAATGAAAATATGGGGTGGGTTTTATACGTTTCTGGATTTGGTATACATTTTTTTTCCAAGGATTCTAAAGCTCCCTTTTTCAGGGTCCAGCGATCTTCGGCTTGAAGTTAAACTTTGTTTTCCTGCATGGAAGGCTATGACATATCACTTTCTGGCGTCGGTACATCAAAAATTGACAAGAACATCAAGCCCGCACCGTTATACTGAATCTGTACCCGTCGCTCGGTTCATTATTTAGGTTGCCGAGAAGGTTCTTATTAATTATGAACCCCCAACTTCCGCTACATCATATCCGAAGGACCCTGAGAAAGCCGCAAGCTTCTAATTCCGGTACGACATTTGGCGGGAATCGACAGGCTTATCATGAGAACCAGGCAACACCAAGTTGTATATTACGGAATGTGTGACATGGAGGTTAAAATAGTTAAAAAAAAAAATTGTGCCAAATGGTTTTTTAACCATCGTAAGCCTTGTCAATAACAAGATGGAGACGTTAGGTAGAGTAAAGGTATTGCAATTGAATTTCCACTATGCTATGCTACACTACACTGATATCCCAATACGCTGTGCCATTTTTCGATACTGTTCCCCAGCAAGTTTGCGGTGCCTCCATGAAAATACGCCTACCGCAAGTAAGGATATAATCACATTGATCACCACGAATTGATAGTACCGCGCTCGCTCTACCCATTGAACGCGTGGACATCCTCTAAACATGGGAAGTGGCTCAGATATATCGGACACATCCTTGTTGTACTGGCAGCTTATCCGTTGCTTGTTACCGAATTCTTTACAGTAAGGTTGTGTTTTCTACCCCAACCAAAGAAGTTAGCTACCGCCATATCACCGTAAAGCGAAAGAGTGAGAAAACAGCTGAGGGAAAAAGTACCTTTTCCAAATCTGTGCATACTTCGCACTGCCCAACGACCGAGCACGAGTATGAGTCAGTGGGTGACTGTCGGGGATTTATCGACCGCAATGCGGATGGGGTATTGGCTGATTGAGCTGTTGATGCTGTTAGAAGAAGAACGAGCGCCAAGCTAAAGTTGCAATTAACGTTAGAGACAATTATCAAGAGACCGCTAACATTATGCGTTGATAGTTACAAGATGGGCGTGTAGTTGAATCGGACTTGCATAAGTAGGATTGAGATTCGAACTGTGGAGGAGGATCCCTCTTGTTGTGACTGGACTTGGCATGAGATTTTTAGGACAGGTGCTTTTGGCCAGGAGCCTGTTGACAAAAAATTGACATTCTAAATGCAGCGCAAATCACTTTGGGGATCATACAAGTCTATTCCACCGAGATCTCGCATGTTCATTGGGCTCGGTAAGTGTTGCAATGACCTGTAGTGCGGTGTTCAAGTGCGGCTCATGACTTACTTTATGCCCTTGTTAGCTGGAATGGCCTTCGCAGCTATCGGGATCGTGGTCTCTGACAAAATTGAAGAGAGATTTCCCGTCGAACAGCGCACTGAAAGCGTGCCTATTGTCATCGATCGTTCATAATCACTTCACTGCGCTCTGGGATGAACAAAATGGCCTCGGTTGACACACAATTAAATCACTGTACTGTATATTAATAAAAAAAATTGCTCTTATCGTTTGCACAAATGCCGTTTTCATAATTGCATGTATTGAATATCGAAAACAGGACACCAGTAAAATATTACGCAATTGATTTCACTATTCCAACAGTGTGGTTTCTTCTACCTCTATGGAAGTCTCTATGGATGTCACTGTAGGCGGAGGAAGATCCAGCTTTTGTCGCTTAGTAGGCGTTGAAGATCCTGACTCTACAAGCTCGACAATTGATTCCGGCTCAGTATCCTTCTGAGGCGGCCGCGCCACTTTGGAGCTTTTAAACTTGTTTTCAATTCCAATCAAACTGCAGAATGCCTCTGTTTGCGGATTGGAGTATGGAATGACTATGAATTCGGCAATCAATAAGACTGCGGCAAATGAGTGCGTGTGGCAAAATTGAGTAACTGAAAAACTCACTGTTCTCTGCGATCTCTTGCGGGGTCATTCGATGTGTATAATCATGATACGGTGCAGTCAACACAAAGTTGTTCGGTATTCTCAAATCCAGGGCGCCTTCGTCAACCTGTTTTTGCAGTTCTTCAATTTTCTGATCAATTTGACTGTAGTATGGAGTTAGTTGCAAAGCCAGCATCATGACAAAATCTGTAACAAATCATACCTATAGAGTATATTGTCTGAAGGTATAGCAGGTTGGTGGTGTTGCAAGCTGAGATACTGTTGCGTAACTTGGGTAATTGCCAGCCATTCCAAGTCATATTCAAATGTGAGATTTTCATCTACAGATGGAACATCCAGCACCTATGTATAGGAGTTAGATTCATTGAGATGAAACGTTTTAACAGCATATCACCTGTGCTACCTGTAGGAAGTCTCTTCTAGGCAAGCACTTGTCAAGACTCAAGAAACGTGTAGATTGGGTAACTTCATGGTAATCATATCATGAATAATTTGATTCATTTTGTCATGGTCCGAACAACAATGGAATTACCTTGGTTTACTACTTCCAATGCTGGTACCTTTTCAGTTGTTTCGTTTATCAGTTCATCGTGAATCTCTGCCGTATGTGGAGTGTGGGTGGGTACGCTCTTCGCGGACTCCGTAATGACATTGGTCATAACGGAAGTGGTGGCAGGTTCATCAAAGTCATCGTCATCCATGATGATCTCATCAGGATTGCTGGTTGCAATGACTTGTGTACTTGCTGTATTTGAAGCTGGCGTACTCATATCTACAGGAGTTTCATTAAGGTTGACGCTAGGTGTATCAAGAACGTCATCGTCATCATCATCATCCATGGATATAACTATTTCATCGGGATTGTCGACCTTGATTTCCATTCCGCCAGATTGAGGGCCAGGAGGACCTGGCACATTTCTCGCAAACCGGTTTACCCAAGCATCGTGGTTTACCAACGCTGGAAATTTAACATGCAAATGGGCTGAAAACCAATATTTTGGAACGAGCTTGTCTAGAAGCTCTTCATTAGCTCTACTACCGAGATCATTTCTCGCGACCTATAGAAAGAGGAAGACATGAATGTTAAAAGGATTATGATTACGTAGGCTTGCTGGGGTCAATCACACTGAAATATTACTCACCTCTGCCCTAAAGTGCTTCTTTATTCTTAACAGTTTTTGCACGTCTCCAAACTGCTCGATTCCGCGAGGCCAGTCGTGAGTCAACATAATGTCAATCGGTTGCCTCAAAAGACCTAGCTTCCGTATATCGTATTTTCTAACATGGTAGATACTCCTCATGTCTGAAGTTGAATAGGGTGCTTTCTCGTAATGGCCGTTGTTGTAATGGTGTGCATTGAATATTCCTGAACTACCAGCTATGCGAACCCCTCCAAATTTGATGACACCAGCCCACCCGAGAAAATACAAGTTTTTAGCAGCCCAGCCGCCATAAAAGCTGTGGATATATACGATGAATAAATGGTGGTTCAGTGAGCCCTGGTAACGTTAGTACTTACAGCTCCCATAGGTAATTGCTGGCTTCGTGGTTTCCGCCGATGAAAACGGTAGGATAAGGCACCTCTTTGGTTCCCGAATAGTATTTGTGAAAAGTGCCTATCTGCTGGTACTTTTTCGGAACTGCCATGCATTCCAAGTCTGCTACGTTTCTAATGGCCTGATTGAAAAAGGTTGGGTGAATACGCTTGGATTAAGCTGAAAAAGCCGCACAGTTTAACACGCTACCTGGAAGTCGCCACAGATCAAAACCAGATCGATCTTGATTCCTTCTTTGTGCTCCAAAAGCCGAATGGAACCATAAATGTCGTCCAATTGACCATGGCAACAACCTTCTACTGCTATCTAAACAGAAAATGAACAAACAGGTCATTATAACAAGCTTTGTCAAATGTGGTGGGTACCTTCATGGTTGTCCAGTGCTCGCGTCAAGACACATCGGAACCATAAATTTGTCTTTTTAAATTTTTTTTTGGCCTGAACAAAACGGCATTAACACAATGGTGCCCAGCAAAGCGATATACAAAACATACGTATCCTTTATGGTAGCAAGATGAAAGCGAGAATGTAAAATGTACATGTAGAAGCAAATGTATAAAGGGATGCAAATACAGAAGAGCATAAAAGAGAAAGACAGAAAAGAAAACTGGTATCGAGGGGATGCATGAAATGTAGAAATAAGATAAACCTTATAGAGACGACACACTGTCCAAGTGTGAATGGTCTTCACCTTCTACAACGAGCAAAGATTTTTGATCTCTGCTCTCAGTACTTCCATTGCTTGTTGAATCGAAAGCTGGCAATTCCACGATATCCAATTCTGACGTCGGTTCGGTGGTAGGTACCATTTGGAGGGGTGCATCGACAATATTGGGGGAAGGTGCGACATGGTTACCTTGCCCATCTGCTGCTGGTTCCGGCCGTTCGCGCATACCATTGACGACAGAATTGAATAACGGCTCATCATCGTCATCCTCTTCTTCATTTACTCCTTCGAGAATCTCACTGTCGTTCTGTGTTCGTCGTCGATTCTGCTCAGTTGTGTTTGCAGTATCAGATGATGCCGATTGCTCTGATTGCTGTTGTTGTTGAGTTCGTCGACGCTCTTCCTCTTCAAGCAACGACAATCGAACGGCTTCCATCACCATGAGATCCTCTAAGTCCATATTTTGTAAATTCATTCGGCGCATGGCAGCCGAAACAAAATATTCGTTAGAAGCTGCTGAAGAAGCAGACCGACCAGGTCGAGTCATGATGGAACCTATCGCTCCACCTACGCCTCTGCTTCTTGTGGAATTGGCTTGAGTAGCCGAGTTTCGACGAGAACCCGGGGCAGCTCTTGAGACATCCAGCATTCTGTTCCAATCAGGTCGAATGTGATCTAAACATAGTAAAAACCGGACGAATTATTACGCTTGCTCTGACGTTTGCTGGGCACAGAAAAAGTCCGACAGAAAAGGGAAAAAAAAAAAAAAACCCTTACCAACAAGGACAACCTCAGGATCTTTGTGACTCACGCTTTGTCTTCGTGGTTTACTGGTACCAGTTCCTTTACC